>NW_021420638.1:0-217 GCF_001605985.2 Dendrobium catenatum
ATGGAGTTCGAATGGCCATTAATTACTGTTTGATTGAGAAAAAATTACAAAATCAGCATATATTAAGCCCTTCACTGGACAGAACTTGAAGAAGAAAAATAAAAAAAAGGCAAAACTGAACTAACCTGGAAAGACTGGAAAACTGCGAGAGCGATCGATTTCAAAGCCGCTTATCAGCTTCTTAACAATTTCCCAAGAGCGCGTCGATGGGGTCGAA
>NW_021420639.1:0-247 GCF_001605985.2 Dendrobium catenatum
AATAAGAATTAAGTTCTACATGAAAGAAAATGATTTCTTCATGAGAAATTGAAGATGAAATATAAGAAAAAGATTAGTCTCTTCGTCTTTTCTTTTTGAAGGATTAAATTGTGTTGAGAACATAAATTACATTCAAAAGAAAGAGTGTTCATTAATAATAGATTGATTGTGCCCACTCACTGAAATATATTTGGTGAGGTGATTAGAAGAAGAAGAAGACTTACGGTCTCAATCAACATTTTCGACG
>NW_021420640.1:0-556 GCF_001605985.2 Dendrobium catenatum
GGAGAGGCGCGCCGGAAGAAAGGTAATTATATGAATTTTAATGATTTTATATTTATGTGTCTTTAATTTTTTTTTAGTGGCTCTTTCAAATGTTATGGTGATAGTTTTAGAGATTGGACATTTTAGTCTACCGTCTGACATTCGTTCCCACCTCGTTTATACAAGCTTACCGGGTCGGATCGTGACACCTTCATTGGTTTGGACTAGATCATCAACTTATTCTCTTGCTCAAGGAGCGTCTTTATTTACTTGTCTACAAATGTTCCTATTATATTTCATAGCCCTTTTTTTCATCTTTTTTACCATGTCATAAGCCATACAATTATTCATGTTTTAACAAAAAGAATAGTCATATTCTTCTTGGTATACATATTAGCATGTTTATGTTAATAATTTGTATAATTGGTTTATTGTGGGCTCTGAATATTTGTGCTCAGTTCTTATAAGAGAGTTTTATTTTTGGTCAAATTTTCAGAATACAAAATATATTGCAGATAAGACACTGTTCAGATATTTGGCCATTATTTTGCGGATACTTTATGATCTAGTTCTTAGT
>NW_021420641.1:0-626 GCF_001605985.2 Dendrobium catenatum
ACTGCTTCATTATCATTTTATGCATTCGAGTTAATTAACATTCATTGCATTAGATATAAATTAAAAAGAGTTTAAAATATTAATTGCATTTTTAGACATTTTTCACCCTACATAAGTCAAAGGGCCAATTAGGAACTGTCTTAGATGTCGGCTTCCAAATCCTTAAAACTTAAGCAACGTCCCTACCCATCTTTCATAAGAGACTTGACACATGGTTTTAAAGCGTCTAGGTGGTTAGCTGGCTCCCCAATCCAGGCCGGGGTAAGTCCAGATTTGAACTTCATTAGTTAGGTTCGGGTCACTATTTTATAGTACCCAAATTAGATTTAGGTTCTGAGGTAGATTCTTTTTAGATCTTAAGTTCTCGCCCTTCGGGAATATAATCCCAAATTTCTAATAAAATGCCTACTTACACATAAAACTTTCTCTTAAAATGTAAAGCCCAACATAGGATAGACTGAGGTTGTCTCTGGGCTTCTCAGAATCCGACACCTCCTACTTTTTCTCATTTGACTCGTTAATAAATATTCAAAATTAAGCTTTCTCCTTGAAAAATCCTTACTTCTATTCCTTGTCTTTTACTTTGTAGTCAAAAAGGTATGAAATCACTGCTTTAATCGAGAGTT
>NW_021420642.1:0-892 GCF_001605985.2 Dendrobium catenatum
AATGAGATCATTTTTAGGCAAATATCCTGTTTCACGTTTTGTAGAAATCAACCTCCTGCTCCTTGTATTCCTGCTTCGCGCTGTCTAAAAGATGAAGGAAAGCAGTAACATCAGCCGAAACTTTATCAAGTTTCTGCACAGCCTCCTCCAGTCGTTTCAAGTTGGGATCCATTTTGAGAAGTCTTTCGCCAATTTTAAAAAATTTACGAGGAATTTCAAATATGAAGCTCGTGGCCTTTCGTTTCTGGTCAAATTAATTAGAAATAGATTATCTAATAAATAAAAAAGTAAACATATTCGTGAGCAGAATCAAATAGGAAGCACACGGCGGCCGAACGCACCTTTGTTTCTTCAGTGTTTTTGATGAGCTGTTCTTTATGCTTCATGTACTCAAACTCATCGAGCAGATCATCTGCCTCATCAATAGCATCTCGCAGCTGCCATATCCATTTGTTGAGAGCCGGGTTCTGATCGCTGATTTGTGTTTGGTTAGCTGCAAAGACGACAGCTTGGATCTTCGGGTGGTTCTCTCGCAGCCTTTCCAGCTCCTTCTTCATGCCCGTCTGCCATCCGATTTGATCTTCCAGGTAGTCAGAGCAAGCGTTGATGATCTTCTCCATGATTGGACCAACAAACCATTCCGCCATGGCACCGATGATCGAGGGAGAGAGAGAAACAGAGCCCGGAAGAGAAAGAACTCGACCGGGAAATGGTCACGTGCAGCCTAAGTCAAGTAAACGGAGATTAACTGAGAGGGAAGACGAAGCTTCCTCGTAGTCGGTAAATTGACTGACTTTGATGGGAACACGAAGCTGCCTATCAGATGTAGATTAGATTATTATGTATTTCCTGTAGTTTGTTACGTAAGGAATTTAATAATTAGTTGTTTGTT
>NW_021420643.1:0-319 GCF_001605985.2 Dendrobium catenatum
CTCAGGAGGATCAAAACCAGAAGTCAGTAACGACAAAAGAGCTGCCGTCTCAGTCTGAGATTGGGTCAAATTCTAACACTCCCTTCGTCGGCAAGAACCAAAGGAAGAACTACCTTCGAAGAGCCAGAAAAAGAAATCTTAAGGCTAAAAAGACCGCTGAATCTGAAGCTTTAGAAAAGGCCGACTTCGAGGCCAATCGAGAGTTCACTGCTCCTCCTACGTACCCTCTCCTTACACAAAGGAGGGAGGTTGTAGAGATGAGAGCACGATCTTCAATCCATCTGCTTGATTACTACACAGAAAGACTCAAGCAAGAAAG
>NW_021420644.1:0-256 GCF_001605985.2 Dendrobium catenatum
GATATCGTACAATACGGTAGGCAATTATGTGGGAAGATTATCGTACAGTACGATGTATGTCGTCCAGTACGATCAACAGAGCTGGAATCAGCCTATTGGTGGATGGTATGTAGATTGTGATGTATCGTACAGTACGATGTAGGTCGTACAGTACGATGAACAGTCAATGCACAGTGTTGGTGTGGTGAGTGTGTGGTGATCAGGAGTAACCCTAATTTATTTTTTTTTTTATGCATTTATATCTATGACACCTAAT
>NW_021420645.1:0-470 GCF_001605985.2 Dendrobium catenatum
TGAACACCGTTATGAAATTTTATTTTCGTCCTTCGGGCTGATATACTTTTTCTATCGAGTTGATTCGACCTCAGAATTAGAACTCAATCCAAATTTTAAAATTCCCAAGGAAAACTAATAATTTTTCAAAACATGTTTTCAAAATTCCACCAACAAAAAAATGGCACGCCCGGTGGAACAAATCTCTCTCTCCATCTTTAATAAGAATAAAATTTTGTTTCATCGGTAGTCTTAACTACCTTCCTTTCATTGGTCCCTCAACCCATTTCTTTCTTGGGGGAGTGTGGCCAACATCTAAAAACAATTTAAAACATCAAAAGAGAGGTTATACCTCCCAAAATTTGTTACATGCTAACTTAATTGTCCTGATTTTGACCTTCTGCCCTGGGATTTCCTATGAGGCGACAGTGTCAAATCAGATCCCTAAATATTATTTTTAAAATTATGATTAACAAATGTCACATTCAATA
>NW_021420646.1:0-274 GCF_001605985.2 Dendrobium catenatum
ACTTCTGGAAATTTTTTGGGTTTATGGTAACCCATAGAGGATTGGAGTCGCTTCTGCATTTATTTTATTATTACTGCACTGCATTTTTTTTTACTTCCCTGCATTTTACTTCACTGCATTTATTTTATTGTTACTTCCCTGCTATTAATATTTCTTATTTATTTCTATGCAGATGGCTTCAGGTGAAGATCCTAGTAAAGGATTGATAAAAAATATTTTTAACAGGTACACTAAGAAGATCACTACAGTTGGACCAGCTAGGATAGTACGTACT
>NW_021420647.1:0-255 GCF_001605985.2 Dendrobium catenatum
CCTCATCAACCTACATTTTGAAGAAAATTCTTCATTGGAATATGACTAGTAAATCATAAAGTAGGAAATACTTTCAGAATACTAATATAATATAGGTTTCGTTTGGGACAGCTTTCATACTACTTCTTAAAACAATTTTTTAGTAACTTTTTAGTGAAAAAATAAAATTTTATACTAAAAAACTGTTTTACAAAGCAGTAAGAAAATTGTCCCAAACGAAGCTGTATAAATAGTATGCATAGGACGAATTTCCAC
>NW_021420648.1:0-2619 GCF_001605985.2 Dendrobium catenatum
AATCCCTCTATAATCTTATTAACAAGAAGAATATCATCAGCATAAAGCATACACCCGGGGGAATTCTCTTGCAAATGTCAAATCAGAAAATTCATAACTAAAGCAAAAAAAGATATGGGCTTAAAGCTGGTTCTTGATGTAATCCAACTAAAATAGGAAAATAATTGATCAAATCATCTTTTATTTCAGCATGAGTAACAGCTCATATATACATATTTTTAATGACTTGTTTTTCTAGAAATCTCTAGAACATTTATCTTAAATCATCTATCTCTCATGTCTTGTTGACATTTATGCTTCGTTTGGGAGGACTTTTATATTGCTTCTTAAAGTAGTTTTTTAGTTGAAAAATTAAAATTTATGTACTAGAAAATTGCTTTAAGAAACAATAAAAAAGCCATCCCAAACGAAACCTTAATCTTGACTTTATCATCTTATATGGAATCTCACTCTCTTATCAATCCAATCCATTTAATTAAATAAAATTGTATTTCTCGTATCTTAATGTCACACATACTTATTTCTTATATATACTGAATATCAATCAATCTCTTAAAATCAGCCAACACATAACGTAATTTATATTTACATTTTTACCATGATTTAAATATCTTTGATGGTTCTCTTATCTCTAATTAGAAATTAGAACCAAAATCTAATATATTTAAGGAAAAAAAGTTTGCATAAGAACTTTTTAAAAATTTTAAATTTATACTAAAAATTTAAAAATTTATGATATTTGTTGCGTGTTAGAAAATACGCGGCGGTAGAGTTTGTAAATTCGCGTCCGAGCGTCGCACGTAAATTTAACACACAGACAGGAAAATGAAATAACACCGGGATTTATACATGGAAAACCCAAAAAGGGAAAAAAACCACGGGCCTCGCCCAGTTGTAAAATTTCACTAGTGTTTTTGTAAATTACAAGAAACTGATTCGTCCCACAAATCGGGACGATCAGATTACAACTTGAAGCAAATTTACAAAGTTTTGCAGAATCCCTTCGTTTCCCGAAAATCCGGCAGAGTTCCGGCGTGTTCAAGAGGCGGAAAGAGTTCCGGCGGTGGTCGAGGAGGAGAGGATTCGTCTTTTCCCCTTTTCCTTCTTCTTCTCTTCTTCTTCTCTCTCTTCACTTGAGTTCCCCTTGTGAAAAATGAGGGGTCTATTTATAGTTTTTCTGGAGTTGCATGGCTCGTAAATAGGTGTGAGATCACGGGCGAATAGGGAGTGGTTTGAATGGATGGCCGATATTGAACCCTTCGATTGTGCACCGTTTGTTGGACATTTGGAGGCCTTAATGATGTCGTAATTCAGCGATCTTGAGCTCGTTGGATTCATTTCGTCGAGCCGCTCGATTCGAGTATAAGCTCGTTAAAATCGGAGACTGTTTGCTAACTCAAATTGTGGTTTCAACTTTCCAACAGCGCTTTGGGTCCTTGATCCGGACTCATTTGGGCTCGGATTAGGTTGAACTTGGTGTCGTTGGGTTCGTATTTCCGAGACGCTCAGTTTGACTGTAGGCTCGCTGTAATTGGAGTTCTACTGCTTCCGGATTTAATTTTTGAAGTTTCCAACTAGCTTTTTGCCTCGAGATTCATGCCCGATCAAGATAATTTCATGATGACATATCAATATTATATATAAATGATAATTTTAATACAAATTGAAATGTTGTTATACTGATCCTAACAAAAATTGCATAAGAAATATTTTTCATTTTTTTTTTATTTGAGATATCCATATCGAACGGTTGTGATATACAGTACAAGTCCGGGCCTATCGTCAATTTATGAAGATGAAAGATTCGAGTGGAGCCGTCCGATTTTATCAAAGAATCAGCGGCCGTCGGATTCCCCAACCCATCGCCGCTCAGCACGGCCCATTACGGCCCTCCCTTTACCTAGATTGAAGTCTTCTATTCCCTTTTGACTTTGACTTTTTGACTATCTTTGAAATAAAAATTAATAGGAAAATATGATCAAGCTCCAATTTATTTAAAGATATACTGCACACAGCTATTCAACCTAATCAACGGTTTGGAATAATCGAACTTCTTGAGATTTGTGCTAAAGGTTAAATGGTTAGTTAATATTTGGAGAATAAATATTAGTGGTGGTAAATGGTAATATTCAAAGATGTGAAATGTCCATTTTATCCTCCTATCTTTTTTCCAATAAAGCCTTTGTTTTTCTCTAATTTAGAATTTGATTTTTGCTGATTAGCTCAAAATTTTCAGTCAACTCTTTCCAACATTTCTCCATTTTTTGTTTTTAGGAGTTGAAAGAGAGGAAATAATAATAATAATAATAATAAAGAGGGAATAATTGAATTGAAAATAATTTTTATATCTTATTTATTGATTTGGTTGAGAAGAAGTTAAATGAAGAATTTTTTTTTTAAACTCTTTAATTATGTGCCTCATAATAGTTCAATTGATAAAATATATTTTTTATATATTTCATTGGAAAAATATATGATCAAAAGTTCATTTCCAACTAAAATACCGCTATTTTTAATTGCAAACTACTTGTTTAAAGTCCGATGAGAGTGAGGCTTCGTTTGGGACAACTTTTTCATTGCTATCTAAAACAGAGTTTTAGTACAAAAATAAAAAAAATT
>NW_021420649.1:0-295 GCF_001605985.2 Dendrobium catenatum
CATCAAGTCAATGCATTCCCTTCATGAAGGGCCTCATTTGTAATCAACTAAAAATACTATTTGATTCATTTAAGTTGGGTGCCTCGTAGTTTCTCCATTTTCAGGATTTTCCACATAATTTTTTTTGTGTCTCTTATAAATATTGCACCCTCTCTCACATCTGATTATGCGTTGGATCTTCGTACAAAACTAAAATGTTAATCTATATGTTTCTCTATCGCCGCGAATATTTCAGGACGCAACATTTATCAATATAAATACTTATGAAAATAAAAGTATCGATAAAAATAGCAAT
>NW_021420650.1:0-200 GCF_001605985.2 Dendrobium catenatum
AGTTTGAATAAACTCGTATATAGCGTGTATAATACTTATAAATAGTGTGTATAATAGTTGTACATATAATATAAAAACTTATACATAATGTATATAATGCTTGTATAAACTTATACTTAATGTATATAATGCTTGTATAAAATTGTACATCGTATGTATAATGCTTGTACATAGCATCTATAATACTTATATAAATTTAA
>NW_021420651.1:0-297 GCF_001605985.2 Dendrobium catenatum
TTTCCCTACAATTCTGAACTTCTCTTCGAATTTCTCACTAACCTCACCTACATCGTCGACAACACCACCTTTCACTCTTTTGTTTGTGGCCGTAACGTTGAGATCACTAGAGCCGACATTGCCCAATATATTGGGTTGTCCACTGAATGACCTATGGTTCGCTCATTTCTTACCGATGAATTCGATTGGAGCGATGTTAATATAGTCCTTAGGAATGCTACTTTCCATCAACATCAACCTCTAGTTCAATCCTTAACTCGAAATGCCCGAATAATTCAACATGTCCTTCGAACCTTA
>NW_021420652.1:0-245 GCF_001605985.2 Dendrobium catenatum
GCGGCAAGGGCAAGGGGAGGGAGAAAGGGAATTTTCTAGGGATTCAAGCGGCTATGAATTCACTCACCTCAATTATCTTCAATCCGGATTTCCACAAAATTAGCTCGGACGAAAACTAGAACTCACAAAGAGATCTATTTTCTCCAACGAACTCACTAAGAGATCTAGGAGGATTGAACTCACAAAGAGAACAAAGAGCACATTTTTTCATTCATCAAAAACTACTTCAAATACAATGACTAAGC
>NW_021420653.1:0-289 GCF_001605985.2 Dendrobium catenatum
TTGTAATGCTATTTGTTTTCACATTTGATGAACAATTTTTGAAATTTTATTGATGCAATATTTTTAAATACATAGTTTATTTAAATATGTGATGTGTTAAGCCATCAGCGACGAATGATTCAATTCAGATTTGCGTTTGATTATTTGCATTTTCTCAATTTCAAAAAAAAAATATTTGAGAAGAAAATAAATTAATTTTCCAACATTAAAATATATATTTTTTTTTATTTAAGTTGAGTTTTTTTATAGAAGAATTAATAAGGAAAAATTTTAAGTATAATAATAAATT
>NW_021420654.1:0-1370 GCF_001605985.2 Dendrobium catenatum
TTGATTGTAATGTCCAGAGAATCTGATTAGCAGCCATAGGTTGCCTCCTCTCAGGAATCCCGAATAGACTAAAGTGGTTTATGGATTTTAATTTATTTTAGTTTGTGTTAGGGCTTATGACTTCCTTAGAAGTTGCCTAGGAGTTTGATTTGTTAGTTAAGATTGTATATGTGATATGCGTGTGAATTTGCTTTAATTACTCAAAAGTTCAAAGAAGTACGCAAATTAGTTGACCACATTGTACGAATTAGCTGCATTAAGTTAGGCTACTGCTCACTTCTTGAATTCGAAATAATTTCTTTATAGTTATATATGATAGAAAATTTTATTAATAATAATGATTTTTTATTTTTATTTATTACTTTTGTCGAAGGGAGCGTTGTCAGTTGACAACGACAGTGGTTTGTGGGACCGTAATTTGCATGTGTCGAGGTCACATGGACTGTAGTCGGCAAGTAGTGGAGATCAGAGGGACCTTTGTTAGTGGGCGACGGAGGTCTGAGGCACCGTAGTTGGTGGCCGGATGGACCATATTTGAAGGACAATGGTATTTGGAAGAATTAAATTTGATCTGGAGCATATGCTTTATTGAATGCATGGATCTTTAAAATATGTTCAATATTACCCATAAATGTGAGGTTTGGGACTCACATTTCAAGATTTGATTTCTAGCTAGCTTTCCATACATTATTCTCTTATTTTGAAATTACGTTTTAGTTCTAGTGCTTCATAAAGATGAATAAATTGAAAAGTCTTACAAGTTTTATTGTTATAGATGAACTCTTGAGGGAATATTGGAATGTTTAGGGTTTGTGAATGGCTTCCCTTAGAAATCCCTATCAATAAAGATGCTTTCTTTGAAGAAGATAAATATCCAACACAATGAAAAAGGCTAGGCCCAAGAAGTTTCTTAAATAAGTAAGACGATTATTGAGGTAGCCTCTGATTTTAAAGAGATGAGCTCTAAGCAAATTTTCGGTGGTGAGGAGTTTGCTACTAAGGGAGGCAGCATTCCAAGAAGAGTCCCTACAAACTTTCTAGAAATATTATAACAATGAAAGTTTGAGTTGAAATTCTTTTAGAAGTAGGACAAAATGGAGATTTCAACACTTCGCATAAGACTAATTAACAACCTATGTGTGAAAACTTGGAGAGGGACCTAAGTTATACATTGCATATTAAGTGGCCAAGAATAAGGTTGGATACTACGAGTTATAACCTCCCTATATATAAATGTCTTCAAGGGAGAGGAGCCCACATAGGTTAACTGGGCTCTATGTAATTCACTATCAAGCAATATCATGCTCATTATAATAGATTGAGCTAAAAGTGATTGCTACAAAGTAAAATATATATATATATATATATAT
>NW_021420655.1:0-232 GCF_001605985.2 Dendrobium catenatum
CCTGAACTTCAAATTTCTGATTCTGGTGCTATTTTCTATAAAAACAGGTTGTGGGTACCTGTGTTTGGAGATTTGAGGCAGGAGATTCTGTACGAATCTCATCATTCAGGCTACACTGTTCATCCAGGCAGTAGTAAGATGTATACTGACATGAAGCTTTTGTTCTGGTGGCCTGGAATGAAGAAGGATGTAGTTGAGTTTGTGTCGAGATGCGAGGCCTGTCAGTTGGTGA
>NW_021420656.1:0-295 GCF_001605985.2 Dendrobium catenatum
GTAGCCGACCCCACATAGTGGGACAAAGGCTTGATGATGTTGTTGTTGTTGTAGGAAGGGAAATTGTTGATTAAAAGCAACATATCTTGAAGATGTGCAAATGGAGTTAAAATATCATGTAGCATTCACTAAGGAAAGGAGTATCCCTAAAACCGAGCTAAAATATTTGTGTTGGATAATGATAATGTTGGCATGTGCCATACAACAAATAATTGTACATTCTTCCGGTACCACATGTCCAAGTTAGGTGGAATATTGGGAGCTTCTCTTAAAGTCTTCACCTATGATGCACCGA
>NW_021420657.1:0-210 GCF_001605985.2 Dendrobium catenatum
TAGTCTTATATGGTAAAGTTTATGTTATATGGAATGATATGATATGAATGTTATTTGAATGCTAGTATGTGCATGTTGAAAGGATGGAGTTCACCCCCTTATGGTACTAGCTGGGGACGCTGTACTCGTGCACGATAAAATGGTAAAGGATATGAAAAAGCAAAATGGTAAAAGAGTACCTTTATGGTACAGACGGTGACTCCTGTGACG
>NW_021420658.1:0-242 GCF_001605985.2 Dendrobium catenatum
GTGTGTTTATTTACTTTTTCTGTACTCTGGATGTCATACATACATTTTTACACACTTTTCTTCACAATGCACTTTATATACATACATGCATTGCATTAGTGGACCTAAGAACCTTTCTCTTACTTGTGCATTCGTTTCATGCATCATACAACGCTAGATATGTTCGTTTGCATATTGTAGAGTCATTGATTTAAATCTTTTGAATTGCAAATCCTTGATTCCTTAGGATAGACCCTTCCCAT
>NW_021420659.1:0-545 GCF_001605985.2 Dendrobium catenatum
ATGGTTTTGTGTTCTTCGGTGGAGGAGGTGCTGTTGCATATGTTGATGCAAGATCCAACCCAAGTTCTGACTATGCTCATGTAGGTCCCAAGAAGAAATTGGTTGTTCTTGGAATTGAATGTGCAAGCACAAGTTTCTTGAAAAATTTGGACACTTCCTTGTATGATGCTTGGGTTATTTCACCTCGTAACTTCTTTACATTCACTCCCTTGCTACCAAGCGTTACATGTGGAATAGTTAAGCCTCGTAGCATCGTCGAGCCAATTCACAATATCATGAGAAAGGTCTAAACATACCATCAAATTTATACGATTATTTTATCAATCCATTAGACATATATCTTTGCTAGGAGCCTAGATATAAAAGCTTATTGTAAAACTAGAATTCAAAGTGAATGCTGTTGAGTCTAGTAATTAGGTTGTTAAGCCTAAGTTAATGTCCCAAGGCTACCAAGAGGGGGGGCGAATTAGTAGTTTTAAAAAAAAAATTAAACCCTCTTTTTAAAATAATGTTGAACTGAAATGAAAATGTTTCTTTTAAGTTTT
>NW_021420660.1:0-210 GCF_001605985.2 Dendrobium catenatum
CAGCCATCTTTAATCTGTTAAGAGACATCTTAATCCCAAGATAACTCAGCTCCTTAACAACTTTGTAACCAAACAATCTAGCAATCTTCTTCTTTATGGGATATCTAACCACCTTGCCAAATATATTTTGAGATTTATTGACATTAATCCATTGGCCCGTCCATTTGCAAAAGTCTTCAACAATAACCTTCAAAGCTCTAGCTAAAGCCA
>NW_021420661.1:0-284 GCF_001605985.2 Dendrobium catenatum
GCAATTGTTTTATGAAAGGAATGTCTTCTACATCAAGAAATATAAAAAACAAAAACCCTCAGTTTGAGAAGCTAGGCAAACCATGTTTTCATGATCAGCAGCAATCCTGTTTGTGCATAGATATACTGCCGGCAGCACATCACCAGGTGACAAAGCAAGCAAACTGTATAGCATAAACAAATAATAAGAACAGCTTCTTGTGAAAGCAATGAAATCTCATGCGAGAAATAAAATGAAACAATGAAACTTTTCTCAACAGACCTTCTGAACATGTTGCAAAACAT
>NW_021420662.1:0-691 GCF_001605985.2 Dendrobium catenatum
TTTGTGCCTCCTCTCTTTTTGATAATGTCAAAGGGGAAGAATGTATTGTTGAATTTTTGTACTATTATCGTATTTGTCTCTTTTGTTCAAAAATTTAAAAAATAACAAAAATATTTTTATCTCCGCTATTTTTAAAGTGCAACTTTAGTGAGGGAGAGATTAGGAGAAAATATCCCTTTTTAAAATTTAAATTAAAATATTTGCCATCATAAAAAATGGGGAGATTATTGCAAATTTGTTTTCATGATTTATGATTTTGTTGATAGCAAACCTCCTATTTCTCTATGATGGCCTTATTTATAAATATTTCAGGTCCACACGACCAGACTGCAATTTAAAACCAGCTCAAGATTGGGTAGACTAGGTTTGAGTCAGTTTGTACACTTTTTTCTTTTCTTGAGTCTATTGTATTTGGTGTGGCTCCTGATGCTTTGTAACTTGAAAGATTTTCTGATTATTCCCTAGAGTTTACTATTTTTGGGAACATCGTCCGAGATGATATTTATATTGGCCTGGACGATCTGTTCAAAAGCAAAAATCTTAATTAGGGCATCCTCATTAAAGCAGTCGTCATTATACAAAACACATTGTCCTGAACGATTTTGTATCGGCCAGGATGATAGGCTTAAAACAAAAAGAAACTACCGCAATATTTATTTAGAAATAACCTATTTTTGGACATCGTCCAGGA
>NW_021420663.1:0-292 GCF_001605985.2 Dendrobium catenatum
TAAAGAGAGAGAGGGAGGGGGAGAGGGAGAGAGAGAGAGAGAGCAAGGGGGAGAGAGGGAGAGAGAGAGAGAAAGAGAGCAAGAGAATGAGAGAGAGAGAGAGAGAGCAAGGGGGAGAGAGATAGAGCAAGTGAGTGAGAGGGAGATAGAGAGATAGAGTGAGAGAGGGGGATAGAGAGGGAGATAGCTAGAGAGAGAGTGAGATAAAGAGAGCGAGAGGGAGAGAGAGATAGGGATAGAGAGAAAGAGAGAGAGCTAGGGGAGAGAGAGAGAGAGAGAGAGAGAGAGAGAG
>NW_021420664.1:0-517 GCF_001605985.2 Dendrobium catenatum
TTTTTTTTTTTTACTTAACAGAGGTCAACAATGATCTACTTCTAAGCATTTTTAAACCTTCATACAATCTTCTTGATTCAACTAGCAATCTACAACCATATAAGTTAGGTTGGACCATAAAATACAAATTTTTATCCCTTAGCAATATATCTCAAATAATTAATAACGGCTCGCCTTTTAAATTTCATAAATTTATCACAAGTCAATCATATCTTTTTATTGATTTCCTTCCACTTCTAAGATAAACACCTACAATTACTATTCAATGCGGTATGGTCAAAATTTCTACTAGAAACACCAAAAAATTTATCTTCTTTTGTTCAAAGTAATACATATATATTCATTTATCATTTTTGAAATTGGTTTTTCAAAATATTGTTGTATCCAGCTTGAGTAGCATAAGTACTAATTACATTTATAAATGTCCTTATTTATAATAAACATATTGCAATCACCATATTATTAATCCTATTCATCATAGTTATTTTATCATTCAACATTATAATCTACTACTCTC
>NW_021420665.1:0-371 GCF_001605985.2 Dendrobium catenatum
GGAGTTTCAAATATAACTTTCGATCCAACGAGATTCGGCTCTTGGTGTCTTCATGCGAGTTCTAGAGAATCACTGCAGCTTTTCAACAAGCCCAAGAACACAAAAATTTGACTGTTGGATTGTAAGTTATTCGCATTTTTAATTTAAATTTTAATTTAAAACTGTATCAAATCTATAATGGATGGAGCCTCCAAACTTCAGGTATTGTTAGATCATGTTGCCCTCTAGCTACAGTTCAAATTTCATGCAATTTCGTTAAGTATTTTGAAAGTTATGGGCATTTGAAGTTTTCTAGCTCTAGTTAAACCAGAGCCGTCCGATCGCGCCTTCAGCGTGATCAAACGGCCTAGATCTGGCCATACCGCGTGAAT
>NW_021420666.1:0-1330 GCF_001605985.2 Dendrobium catenatum
AAAAATAGGAATTAACACACTCATTGTCCACTCATCTGACATCTTTTTAATCTTCAAAATAATATTAAAAACTTTAGTAAGCTAAGAAATTCCTTCATCTTCTAAGCATTTTCACACCTTTATTGGAATATCATCAGGTCCAACAGCTTTTTCACTATTCATTTTCTTTAAAACCTTTCTAACTTCAGTTTTACTAATACGTCGATAAAAATAAAAATCTTTATTTTCATTTAGGGTGCTAAGGTCACTATAGTCAATCTTATTTTCACAACTTCATTAAAAAGTTTAGCAAAATATCTCATCCACCTTTGTTGAATATTATCTTCTAAGAAAAGTATTTTTTGATCTTCATCCTTGATACACTTCACTTGAACTAAATCCTTACTACTCCTATCTCTTTGTTTGGTTAACTTATACATATACCTTTCTCCCTCCTAAGTATCTAATCTATTATATAAATAACTAAAAGCTAATGTCTTTGCATGGCATATTGCTTTTTTAGCATCCTTACGAACCACTTTATATATTTCCCAAATATTAGAATTTTTAAAATTAAACCAATTTTTATAATAAAACTTTTTATTTTTAATCTTTTTTTGTACATTTTGATTCTACCATCAACTATTTTTACTATTAGGAGATTTTCCCTTTGATACTCCAAGGATATCTTTTGCAATATTCTTAAAATCACTAGCCACTTTTTCCCACATAACATTAACATCCTCATGCACAGATAAAATCTTATTCTCAAAAATATTTTTGTTAATATTATTTAAATGCCCCCATCTAATCCTAAAAAAATATTTTACTTTATTTTTTATTTTATGTCCCTTTATCTTAAAGTTCAAAACTAATAATCGATATTGGGTACATAAATTTTCACTCGGAATAACTTTACAATCTTTGTAATCTAAATGATTTAATTTTCTAATAAGAAAATAGTCAATCTAGGTTGTACTATATCCATTTTTATAAGTGATGAGATGTTCGTTCTTTTTCTTAAATAAGGTATTAGCAATTGAAAAATTATAAGCTAAACAAAAATCCAACATGGTCTTGCCACCTTCATTCGTCGTTCCAAATTCATGGCCACCATGAATGCTTTTAAAATCATCACATCTCTAACAACATGTCCATTTAAATCTCCTCCAATAAAAATTCTTTTTTCAAGAGGTATCTTTTGTATTAATTCTTCTAAGTCATTCCAAAAATTTAGTTTATAACTCATATCCAAACCTACTTGAGGAATATAAGCACTTATGATGCAATCAAAAATTTGGGAGAGGGACCCAAATTTTTGATCACAAAAAACTAACTCACAAAATACCCA
>NW_021420667.1:0-2107 GCF_001605985.2 Dendrobium catenatum
CCAAAACCAGCCCAACTCATGTTATTTCATTTAGAGTTGAGCTTTTTCAGATAAAAATCATGCTAGTGATCGTGATTATCCTAATTTTGATTATAGCAATCACCATGAAATCTCTGCTCACGAGCTGTAATTATAATTGTGATTTGCATTTTGAGTTAAATGCAAATTTGAGTAAATTGCAATGAACTCTGTTAAGGTCAATGCATTTTCTAGCTAAATTTAAGCTGGGATCGTTATCTATACTTCAATAACTATAAGTTGCAATAAGCATAAGCATCAAAACATCCTGCTAGCATTCAACAAATTTTCTTGTGTCAAAAAATTTTGCTACCAAGAAATAAAATGCAGCAGGATGTTTCATTGGCCTTTAAAAAAAGATAAAACTAAAGTAAAATTTCCCTATTCCAACAACACAGTACTTGGACAATGTATAGTCAATTTAACACGAGCACTCAATGTTGTAGTATGCTGATCACTGAATAGAATCTCATTACCAATTTTTTCACCTTCCACATTTAATGGATTCTTACATGTGCTTTTATGATGGCCCCATAAATCATAACGACTACACCTGTGTCCAACTTTTATTTTCTTTCCAATCTCAAAGAAATTGTTAATTCACCTTTTTTGGGCCTACCACGTGGTCGATGTGAACTTTGCGTAGTAACTACCTCACTATTACTAATTGCAGACCACAACTCCTTCCTCGGTAGGGATGAAATTGTTCCATCATATGTCATTTTGTATCTAGTCATAAAATAGAAATTTTTTAGATAACTAATGTGACAAATAGGTGGCCATTAAACGAAGCAATTAACAAACCTATATGGGTAGTAGTGATCATCAACATACATATTTCATAAGGTGTGTTGTCTCATTCTAATGAATGAAACACTATGTATATAGGGTAGTCCACTTAATTGCCAGAATCCAAAACTACATTCCTTCTTTTCTATGTCCACCTTGTGCCTCATGAACTCCCTCAACTTTAGCTCTGGTTGCTATCGATTGACGAATTATAAAATACCCTTTCCTTATTCTGATGTCCCTGATGTACTCTTCTACATGGCGAACTAGTTGACCTTTCTAAGAGCTAGAGTTTTCTTTCTTTGAGAGCGTTGTTCGATAAAATTGCCCTAATTATGTCGATCAAATCAATAATGGCTTTACTTCTAGCTTCTTCAACCCATGCATTAAAAGATTTGGGCATGTTGTTTGTACTGTAGTGATTTTTAATATGCTTGAGAGAGAGGGGGATCATGACTCTAGGTGATGGGAGTAATTTATTTTCTTGTTATTTATTCCTGGCATGCTTGAGAGAGAGGGGGAGAGTGGAGAGATTTGTTTGTAGCTTATTATGCTTGTAGATATTTTTCTTTTATTTATTTTTCATTTCTTTTGCTTTAGGGGAAGGGGTCCCGTGATATTGTGATGTGATGTGAAATTTTGTTGTGGCCATGAGAGCCAATGCTATTATCTGATAAGAATAGATCCTGCGGATCTTGATTGAAAATGGATTAGGAGAATAATGTTTCATATACTAGTTATCTTATGTTATTTTTAATAGTTTTATTCAATGTCTTTGAGCTTATTATCATTCAAATGAAAATGCATGTTTATTTCATATTTAGTTTTTATTTGTTCTATTGTAATGTGTTCTGTTATTATATTTAATTTAAATTCTTTTATGCTTAACAGTTGAGTATTATTCTCTAATAGTATTTGCAGCTTGGTTGCTTTTTTTAGCTAAAATAAAAATGATAATTAAAAAATAATGTAAAATTTAGATAATAATAAAATCCTAGATGGTAGTTTAAATGAACAATGTATGATAATTCATAACTTGAAAAGTTTAATAATTAACTAAAATAGATCACTTAAGTCATTGACTTATTTTTGAACTTAGAAACTATACACTAATACATTGACTATTGATCGAATTAAAGAATGAGTAATTGAGTTTAGGGAAAAGAAGTCGGTAGCTTAAATTAGGAAAATCATAGTAAACTTAAATATGGAATTAGTGACATTATTAAATCATTACATTAAATCAATTAAGGTTACAGGAAGATGAAAGTGAAACTGATATTCGAAATAATTAAATGTG
>NW_021420668.1:0-351 GCF_001605985.2 Dendrobium catenatum
GTTTTAGACTGAGTCACGAGATTTTGGTTCTTCTGTCCTATGCTTTGTGCTGCGGACATCGATGAAGAATTACCTGATTTGTCTTTACTGACTTGTCAGGTGGTTTTAGTACCTTCGGCCCTATACTTCTAGCTTTGGTGGGCTTGTTGAAGGAGTAGATACCGGTGACCTAAACTCTTAAGTTTGTATTAGGTCGGTGGCAAAAAGTCATCGGTCCAGAGCTTTGTGCATAGCGGACTTGTTGATGACGGAATCCACTTAGTTCGGCCATAGGCTTTTAACGAACTTTGGGATGATTTTCTTCGGTCCTTTGCTTTGTGCTTTGGCGGACTTGTTGAAGAAAAATTCCTT
>NW_021420669.1:0-361 GCF_001605985.2 Dendrobium catenatum
TCCTGAATGAACCTCACTAACAATCTTCAGGGCTTCTTTCTTGTCTAAAAAGCGCAGCCACATGTGATCGAAAGACCGACGGTACAACAAATTATTGACTAGTGCATAAGATAGGACATATTTCTTAATCTGGTTGGAGAGTGATTTATCTTGGGGAAGCTTCCCTTCTTTAAGGTAGTCGATTAAGGGTCGTCTCCAATCGTCTTCTTTGTCGGTTGTCGAAGAGGCAGAAAGGATCTGAAGGGGAGTCTTACTAATGTGTTCCAAATCTATAAGAGAGAGGGCTTTACGACCCTGAATCTCTATAGGGATGGAATCCTTCTTAGGACATGCAAATTCCTTTGCAAGTTTTGCTAAGGCA
>NW_021420670.1:0-339 GCF_001605985.2 Dendrobium catenatum
TTAAAAAACTACAAAATTATTAATTATTTAAATTATGAATATATGAATTTTTTAAAAAAAAAATTAAAATCCGTCTGAAAATCTGCCGGAAAGTCCGCCGAAAAATCTGCCAGAAATTAGGTGGAAATATTTCAACGTAATCCGTTGGAAAATCTGTCGGAAAATAGTCCGCCGAAAATTCTGCTAGTAATAGATGATTTTCCTGTAGTGAACGTTTGTTAAGGATGACAAATTTAAGAATAACTTAAATTCACAAAGATCAAAATGTTTAATTAAATGGATCACTGCAATTTATTCTCAAATGATTTCTTGTCAGTAGGAACATGGCTTGTGCCTTAT
>NW_021420671.1:0-231 GCF_001605985.2 Dendrobium catenatum
TCTCAACTTATTGCTACATCTGTGCCTCAGTTAGTGAATTGGGGGAATTTGAGGACAGAAAATATGACTAGTGAAGAATTGGGAAGCTTCAGAGAGGCCATAAGGAAGGGGGAGGAAATACCATCAGGATATACACTGGAGGATCAGCTTTTGCTACACAGAGGAAGGTTAGTGTTACCTAAGACCTCTTCTCAGATTCCACTGATACTTCAGGAGTTTCATGCCAGTGCT
>NW_021420672.1:0-572 GCF_001605985.2 Dendrobium catenatum
CTTCTGAAAATTCCCCCGGGATCACACACCCCAAAATGGAATTTTTCGGAGCCCACATTTATTAATTACATTTACTATTAAAAATACTTTCCATACCTGAAGTGATTTCTCAGAAATTTCTGCAGTGAACTGATATGGGTTTGGCTTCTTCCAAACTTTCACTTCTTATTCTTCTTCAACTCTTACTTTCCAAAATATCAATATTTTTTTCACTAGTCAACAAATTCAACTGTGTTTGGGTCTTTCTGCTCAACGCATCAGCTACAACATTAGCCTTGCCTAGACAGTACTGGATGTCAAGATCATAATCCTTTATTAGTTCCAACCATCTTCTCTGTTTCAAATTCAATTCCTTCTGAGTAAAAAATATATTTTAAGCTCTTATGATATATAAAAAATTTCACATTTAACTCCATACAAATAGTGTCTCCAAATTTTCAAAGCAAATACCACTGCAGCTAATTCTAAGTAATGAGTGGGATAGTTCTTTTCATGTGGCTTAAGTTGTCTGGAAGCATAGGAAATCACTTTTCTATTCTGCATTAACACACAACCCAATCCTTTTAAAGAAG
>NW_021420673.1:0-477 GCF_001605985.2 Dendrobium catenatum
GAAAATTGTTTATAAGGATTGCTAATAAGCACAGCCTATGTTGGCCAATGGATTGCTCTTCAAAGAAGCAATTAATTAAGTGATTAGCCGAATATTGATCACGTGTTATAAGCTTCTATAGCTGTTTAGAAGAAGTTTAGAAGCTTGTTGTGTTCTTTCCACAAGCAAAACTAGTATATAAAGTATGGATGCTGACACAAGATCACACGTGCCCTCCATACTCGGAATGTTTAAAATATGAATAGCAGGGATATATTTAATGGTTTATTTGGTTTGGATAACTGTGTTTCAATGCAATATATTTTGGTAGTGTATTGATTGTAATTATCATCTATTTCATATTAAGTGTATTTGAAATTCAAATATTTAGCAAATTTTTAAATACATAACTTGGGTGAACGTAAAGCCGGTTAACCATTGGCTTACGTTGGCCACCACCGCACTGTCTGGCTATAGCTATTAATCGTCAACTATCAC
>NW_021420674.1:0-222 GCF_001605985.2 Dendrobium catenatum
TTTTAATGAATTCTGAATTTTGACCACTTAAATTTTTCTAAATATATATAAAAAAAATCCAGTTTTGTAAGGACATTTTGGGCTATCTGATAGGCCCCCACCACTAAAATGTCCTTCCAACCTCTCATCCAACCGCATTAAAATTATGGGTACAGAGAATAAGTGGGTCTGATATGTTCCTTCAAATTATTTCTTTTTGGCAGAATGATAGCGAGCACTCAG
>NW_021420675.1:0-331 GCF_001605985.2 Dendrobium catenatum
TTATAAATTAAATAGTGTTCTAGGCTAAATCTAAATTTGGATTTTGGTGTTCTTAGTTTGTTGACCAAATGGGCACCTTATCTAGTGAATGTTGGACCATGACATCACCTAATCTCAATATCCAAACCATTTAAATTTTGTCCAAAGTGGAGCTCCCTAAGGTGGCCAACCAGGGCACCCAAGGTAACCTCTAGTTCGCCTTAGAAAATTCCTAAGTGATTACCCTAAGCTTGGATGGGGGTCTTGTTTGTGGATCTAAACTCCTTAGACAAAGCGAAATTATGTGGATCTAATCTCCTTAGACAAAGCGAAATTAAGACACAAAAAATCA
>NW_021420676.1:0-316 GCF_001605985.2 Dendrobium catenatum
CAGAGCACGGGAGAGAGCCTTTCGGCTCTCTGTTTCTTCGTCCGTCCCAGACAGAGCACGGGAGAGAGGGAGAGGGACATTTCGCCCCTTTGCGTGCGTCCGGAGCGGGAGAAAAAAAAAGGGGCCAAGTCCGGCGCCCTCTAGCCCTAACATTCGGCCCTAACGGGATCGGAGGACTTCTCCATACCGCTGCTTGTGTTCTTCAACCCAGAACGAGGTAGAAGGAGAAGCTGACAGAATCTAAGAAGAAACAACATTCTTCTAGCGTGCATTTGAGCCGAACAGAGAGGAAAGGGGCTGTCATTTGCTGTCTTTC
>NW_021420677.1:0-317 GCF_001605985.2 Dendrobium catenatum
GAGACTATCTTAGACATGTTTACTAGATTTAATCAAACTGTGATGTCATTACATGATTTAGGTAGAGAACTTTCAAACGTTGAAAAAGTTAGTAAAATACTACGTTCTTTACTTGATAAATTTGATGCCAAAGTCCCAGCTATATGTGAATCAAAAGATTTGAATGCTTATTCTATAGATAATCTAATCGGCTCACTCATTGCCTACGAGCAAAGTGTGAGTCAAAGATTTTTGGATGCAGATGATGAGAAGATTATTGTGTTAAAATCCAAACACACATATGAACATGGCTTAGTAGATGATGAAAGCAAGGAGAT
>NW_021420678.1:0-238 GCF_001605985.2 Dendrobium catenatum
TTGCATTTCTAGACATTTTTCACCTTACATAAGTCAACGGACCAATTAGGAACTATCTTAGATGTCGGCCCCCAATTCCTTAAAACTTAAGCAACGTCCCTACCCATTTTTCATAAAAGACTGGATACATGGTTTTAAAGCGCCTAGGTGGTTAGCTGGCTCCCCAATCCAGGCCGGGGTAAGTCCAGATTTGCATTTCACTAGTTAGGTTCGGGTCACTACTTTGTAGTACCCAAAT
>NW_021420679.1:0-652 GCF_001605985.2 Dendrobium catenatum
TTTAAGCTCTAATTTGACGGAGGTCCGAAATTGTGAAACTGATGACTTGGGTGACTGTGTGGATGTTCCTTCAATTCCAGTTCATTCTGTGGGTTTTTTCGCAATAAAAGGGATGGAGTAAAAAAGAGAATATTAATGGAGTAAAATATGACATGGTTCGCGTTAGTCCACCAGCCAGACATAGGTGGGCTGCCAGACGACATGCTAGGAGTTGAGCTTATTGACGCATCGGATCGCCGCGGTAGACATGCATGACTTTTTGGACGCCGGTCTCCTAGCTTTGCAGAGTACTTTGTTAGCATGAGACCGGGTTGGCTGTGCTACCGCTTTGGTCAGTCGGTGGCCTTAGAGGGATACCACCCTAACAGAGCAGCTCGACAGTTTGTGTTTTCTCAGGTGAGTGCATATGACGGGCTGCCTTTCATCCCTGGGGTGGCAGATCAACGACAGCTGGGCTCAGTCCCTCTTGAGAGAGACTCGCTTGTATGCCGCCTGGGGGAACCTGCTGAGATTTGGAATGGGTGCTAGATTTCGCTTGGCTCCACCAGACAGTCGCACAGGGGTTGGGTATGTTCCAGAGCATATAGCCAACGTTTCCACTCGGAACAAGTTCATTGACTTGAGATGGGTTAAGAGGAACAGCCCGACTGGG
>NW_021420680.1:0-384 GCF_001605985.2 Dendrobium catenatum
CTTGATATGACCTGGTTTCCTGCATTCATAACAAATACTTCATTAGAAACCTTGTCATTTCTGTTAAACTTACCTCTGTTCCATTGCTGGCGTCTCTTCTGCTTCCTCTTTAAGAAGCTTCTGAATTGTCTAGTCATTAGTGCAATATCATCTTCATCCTCAGGTTGTGAGTGTTCACTCTCTGACTCTTCCACCTTTAGTGCAATATTTTTCTCATCTCGTGGTTCACCAACATCAATCTTTCTTTGACTTACTCCTTGCTCATAAGCAATGAGTGAACCAAGAAGATTGTCAAAAGAGTAAATGTTAACATCTTTAGACTCTGTAATTGCAGTAATTTTAGCATTATAAGCAGTAGGTAAACATTGAAGAATTTTATTAACC
>NW_021420681.1:0-493 GCF_001605985.2 Dendrobium catenatum
TACCTTGCGTACAACACTTTCCTGAACAGTCTCGTCGAACGAAAACGGCTCGACGTCGCCCGAAAATCAACTTTTTCCTTCGTTCTTCTCTCTCCTAAGCTTTTTCTCTCTTCAAAATATTTCTTTTCCATATATATCCAGACTGATCGTCCCGGACGATCGCACTTCGTCCCGGGACGATTTGGCTCTAGACAAGTGTTGTCCAGACGAGATTTAATTATTGTCCCCGGCGACCGGTCCTCTGGAGCATTTTCGTCCAGACGATCCAAATTTTCGTCCAGACGAACTGCTCAATTTTCACAATTCCGACCAAACCTGTACCGATCGTCCCGGGATTATCCAACTTCGTCCCGGACGATCCTGGAGCAAAGCGATCTTCACAATCTCCCCAACTTCAAAAAAATGTCGTCCTCGACATTACACAATCAAAACGGCGTCAGAACAAGTACGGGTACAACTGTCTCATGTCAGACTCCTTCTCCCAAGTCGCTTC
>NW_021420682.1:0-232 GCF_001605985.2 Dendrobium catenatum
TATAAATCCGGTGTGTTTTTTCTTTATTACTTCCGCACTTTAATTTCCGCATCGTTGATTTTCTATGTGGTGATATTGCTTTTAGTTTGTGTTTTGGTTTAAAGATTCTTCTTTTTGAATTAACTTTCTCTTTGTTAGCCTTGGGCCAGTTCATAAGGGCTTAACATCCCTAACAAACTTTCAAGTGCCATCTGTGCACTTTTAAGTGGTATCAGAGCCGTATTCATAAAAT
>NW_021420683.1:0-358 GCF_001605985.2 Dendrobium catenatum
CAAACGTGAAATGCTTATAGTCGAATCGAGCAGCTCGATGAGACGGATCCAACGAGCCCAAGATTGCCCAATTATGATATCATCAAGACAAAAACTGGATTTATACTATATTTTTATTAAAAAGTTATTAAAATTTATATATTTTAAAATTTTTAATTAAGAATATCTGGTTTCTTTGATTTTTTTTTCTGTTTTGAAACCCTATTTTTTATCCGATTTCTTAAGAAACCTGATTTCTATGATCCGTTTTCGCTCCTTTTTAAAAAAATTTTAAAACATGATTCATCTATGTATTTATATATTAAACTATTTCCTTTATATAATTTGGCCATTTTAATTTTGGAAGTTTCCAACTTGA
>NW_021420684.1:0-204 GCF_001605985.2 Dendrobium catenatum
ATAATATATTAGCTCTATGTTAATTGCTCTTATATACATTTTTGTCATTAATCTGATCATTCAGTATTTTCGAAGATCTCAACAAGAGGAAATATTTATAAAATAGTTTTAAAAAAATCTAAAATAAAGTTACAAATGCCATTAATAAATTGTCCGCATAAAATATCTTTATTTATTAAAAATAATTTAGGGTTTAGGGTGAAA
>NW_021420685.1:0-676 GCF_001605985.2 Dendrobium catenatum
TTTCTCAATATAAGGAACTAGACAGTCATTGAGCCAAGCATCACCCATTTTGCTACGCAGCCGATGCTTAATGATCTTCATTGTAGAAAATGCTCTCTCCACCGTAGTAGTAGCAACAGGTAACGTCAGTGCAAAAATAATAAGTTTATAAACCAGGGGATACATAATATTTTTTTAATCATTTGCCATCTGTTTTGCTAGAGCAGCAATTCTAGTTAAAGATGTAAACTCCTCACTAGTGCGTATATCAACAATATAAGTAGATAACTGATGCTCAAGAGACACAAGATCAATCATAGAGAAATCTGCTAGATATAACTCTGCAAGACAAATTAACTTTCCCTTATCATAAGCAGATAACGTGTTACTCAGATTTAGGCATGTCACACAAAGAAGTAACGCGGTGCTACTTTCTGAGAATCGGTTATTCAGTTCCTGAAGTTGCATATCAATAACTGCGTAGAATAAATCTACTCGATAATGATGAAAGTTTGTAATTTCTGCACATATTTGTATTGACCGTCCATGAGCCTTGAATTTAGAATCCATATTTGAAACTTCAATTTCAAAAATATTACAAAAAAGTGTCACTTCTTCGAGTAAAGGCACCCATCCATTTTCCCTTATCATTTGCAATCATTGCTTGAACACTTGTACCAATTTTATTGCATTTAAA
>NW_021420686.1:0-223 GCF_001605985.2 Dendrobium catenatum
TAAAATTTAATTGCATTAGCTAGAAGCATCTGACCCACATAAGTCCAGGACCACTTAAGAAATCCTCTAGACGTCGGTCATATTTCCAAATAACTGTACCACCCACCCATCTTTCATAACTGACTTGACAGCATGGTTTTAAATCGATTAGGTGGTTAGCTGGCAACCCCAATCCAGGCCGGGGTAGTCCAGGTTTTGCATAGCATTAGCTAGGACACTGGTC
>NW_021420687.1:0-272 GCF_001605985.2 Dendrobium catenatum
CTCCCTGCAGTTGGCATCCAACCAGCCCTTTCTTCCTCTATACACGCACAACTGCTCTCACTGCAGTTGGCACGATCCCTCTCCCTAAGTTCCGAACGAACTCCCTTCTCATTCGCATAAACCGCACCTCCCTAGCCCCCTCTCCTTTCTCAGTTCACACGAACCTCTCCAGCCCGCCTCCTCTCCCACTGATTCGCACACCCAAAGAAGGCCGAAGGCCCCTATTTTCCCTCTCCCGTCCATTGCAGTTCCAAACTGCTTCTCTCATATGA
>NW_021420688.1:0-376 GCF_001605985.2 Dendrobium catenatum
CCCTCCTGCAATGTCTAAACGAGGTCGGATGACTGCCAGCAGCTCGTCCTCATCCCGTCATCAACCTGATCGCTTTCTGAATAGTGAGAATGAGGAAGCCTACTACCGATATAAAGCCTACAAAATTTCCCCTTCAGAAATACTTAATCAGGCCGCTCTGAATTTCGAGGTAATGGGTCTCTTTGCCTCCACCACCTTTTAATTCCTACTCACCCTAGCATTTCCATATAATTCTGAACTTCTTTTTGAATTTCTCGCCAACCTCACCTACACCGTCGATAACATCACTTTTCACTCCTGTGTTTATGGCCGCCCCATTGAAATAACTAGAGCCGACAGCATATTGGGCTGTCCACTGAAGGACCTATGGTTCGCT
>NW_021420689.1:0-241 GCF_001605985.2 Dendrobium catenatum
TTATAGAGTATTTAATAAAAGAACTTTAGTAATTGAGGAGACCACGCATATTGTATTTGATGAATCTGGAATTTTAGAAGAATCAATTGTTGAAGATGATGAGATAGAGATTAACTCTCAAAAGATTGAGCAAATAAATTTAGAAGAAAATTTAGAGATAAAAAACCCAGTTCCTAGATATTTGAGATTTTCTAAAAATCATCAAAAGGAATTGATTGTAGGTGAACATAGTGAGGGTGTT
>NW_021420690.1:0-206 GCF_001605985.2 Dendrobium catenatum
ACATATTCGTAGGGGTTACCAAGTTATTACGACTAAAGGGGCCACTTAAGAATTTGAACCCAAATAAGCCCTAAACTCATTGGGATTAATTCCAAAGGTCATAAATTACCTAACGACAGACCAACAAGTGTTTAAAACTCTTTTGGGATTTTTAAGATTTTTAAGGTTAATTAAAATTGATTAAACCGTAATTACCTAAGGATCAA
>NW_021420691.1:0-1842 GCF_001605985.2 Dendrobium catenatum
TTTTGGCTCCGGTCACCTGACCCAATAATTTGCCCATTTAAAGAGGTAATCTACTTACATTGTTTGTAGTTTGAGAGATTTCTGAGTTCTTTGTCCTTGGTTTGTATTGTGTTTTGAGATGCTACTTCAGTGGATTGCTTGACACTACATATAGTGAAAAATCTGTTGTATTTTTGCGGGAAATTTACCTGTTCAAAGGCAATCTGCATATGATTCTTGTGTTTTATATGTAATAGATTTCAATATATTATCGGTCCAAGCTGAATAGACATGGTAATGGAGATTTTTTTTATTTGCACAGAGCTGAAGCTATGTTTGCAGTACCTTGGCTCAAATTCTTGATTATGGGGGCTTGCACAAGTGGTGGAGCATGTGGTTTAATTCGATATAATGTGCAAAGCCTTACCAGCCTTTGACATATGAACTACAAAACCTATCCTTAACAAGATGATATTGGCTTTTATATAGGTGTTGGGGATGATACTGATTTTTATATAGGTGTTGCATGGCTGTCGTCAGCTCGTGTCGTGAGATATTTGGTCAAGTCCTATAATGAGCGAAACCCTCATTTTGTGTTGCTGAGACATGTGCTTCAGGAGAAATGGCAACTAAAGTGAGCCAAGGAGCTGAGTTATGTGCCAGCGGTGCATGGGCCCACCGTACATTTGTATAGTCTGGAGAGGCTTACTTGTCTTATAGTTTAGGTGCTTTATCTTTCTTTGTCAACATCCATGAATGATAGATCATAGATCGAACTGCCAAATTGAAAAAATTGGGTGCTATCATAGTATCAGCTAAGTTCACGGGTTGGAGATAAGCGGACTCGAACCTGTTATATCTTATCTTTTCTTTCATATATAATCCAATAAAAGCATTCTTGAGTGTTATTCTTTTTGTTTACTTGTTACCGATTTCTATTTTGTGGAAATTGTAAATTCAGGCAAGGAATTTCACAAGTTTTGCATCCACTTCCTATCAAAACCTAACTTGCAATCAAGAAGTTAGTTTTTGTAGACCTTAATAACTACTTCAAAAACTCATAATGCTCTAACATAGATGAAGATAAAATTAAAATAGCTCTACTCGATGTTTCCCTTACAATAATGGAACCCACCAACACTTTTCTCCTTAATAACTGTAGCTTCTCTAGAGAATTAAATTCTGCACATCAAGGGCACTCAAAAACATTAGATTTATCTTAATATCTACCAGGCGGCTAACACCATCCAATATCTTACTCGTTCTTAACTTTACTATGCCGAAACTAGTAGCCTTGCACATTGAATTATTTGCTTACAGGCACAACCTCCAGCACTTGGCCCATAAGCAGAAAACAATTCGTTATTACGAGTCAAGGCACATATACTATGAATGAGCTGAGTCTATAATCCATAATGTTTTTGTATCCATTTATTATTTATCGATCACCTAAAGAGTATCACTTATTTTCAAACCGAACAAATCTGCAATAACACTGCATATATGGACTTCTCATATACGCATTTCCTATGATGCACCGACACACCTCTTAAAGAGGGTATGCAGTGTCGGACACGGACACGCGTCGGACACGGCATGGACACGTGTCCGACATGACATTGGAGTGTCGGAATTTAAAACATTAAAATTTAAATCGGACACGCGTGTCCGACACGCGTGTCCGATTATTAAATGATAAAATCATCAGTTCTATTTAGCCTTTTCCGCGAACGAGAAGCCCTATTTTTCCGATCCATGAAAGAAATCTTCTAGGGCGGACTGGTAGAGCTCGCAGTCGACGCCAAACGGAGCCCACTGCCTTCGCCTCCCGTTCCTTCATCATTTCTGCTCAGCCAAGCAGAG
>NW_021420692.1:0-401 GCF_001605985.2 Dendrobium catenatum
CTAAACTCAACGAAACAGTTCCGGCGGAGTATGCGCCAGCTTATTTAAACTCAACGAAAAATTGCCGGCGCATTGTCCGCCGGTAAAATTTCCGGCAGAACCTCCGCCGGAAAGGCCGCCACTGAAAGCCCTAAAATGCGAATCGGAGCCCTCTGGGCCGTCATTCTTTTCACTACTCTCTCTCACCTCGCCTCCTTCGCCCGTCGCCCTACGTCGTCGTTCGTCGCTGGCCGAAGATTGACGTCGCCGACTGTCATCGAACTTCGCCGCCGACGGTCACCGGACTTCGCCGAGCATCTCCCTCTCTCCTCACTACAGGAAAAACGTCATTTTCCGGCGGCCATTTTCGTCGGAAAATGGCCAAAAATCGGTCAGAAAATTGCATTTCCGGCGGATTTCCG
>NW_021420693.1:0-212 GCF_001605985.2 Dendrobium catenatum
ATCCTTCTTCCACGCATTAGTAGCCGGTCTTCTCCTGGCCTCCCCATTGGCGACTGACCTGGACACCTCCTGGTCTTGAGAAGAAGCCGCAGACCCCTCAGGGGCAATAGGACAAACACCAGGAACGCAAGTCTGGCGCATATCCCCACCGCAGCCAGCAAAAGGCTTTGACACTTCCTTGGTCACAGAATCCTCCACCATACTCATTCTTC
>NW_021420694.1:0-308 GCF_001605985.2 Dendrobium catenatum
TTGTGAATGATTTGGATACTCCAATATTGATCATCCGAACTCAAAATCTAATCCAAATTCAGAAATCCAGACTCAAATTCAAAGTCTTGAGGCCCTGTCCTAAAGACCTTTTTCAAAGATTTTTCAAACTTATCAAAACCCAGTCAAATGGCTTCTGATTCAGGGTCTATCACTTACAAAGTGATAAAACATGTCTCTAGAGGTTGCCTTCCAATTTTGAGCCAATTCTGAGGTCTCTAACCCCATACTCTGAATTAAAATTCAAAGGCTCTAAAACCTTCAAATATTTACAGCCCATGCCACTGAAC
>NW_021420695.1:0-290 GCF_001605985.2 Dendrobium catenatum
TCACGGCACCATAACAAATATGCTTATGTGCTCACGGCACCAGAACAGATGTGCTTATAGCACCAAAACAGATTTCATCGGATCCGAAATAGACTGATATCAGATTTCAGATTGAGCTCATTTCAGATTTCCCAGACACTAACTGAATCTCTTAGGATCTAGGCCCCTGATATCTCCCTTTTAATAGCATATACAGATAGCATATCAATTCATAAGAAATCCGGACGAATTCAGAAATCAAATAAAAATCGGGAAGCACAACGGCTGTATACGGAATTTACACAATTTTT
>NW_021420696.1:0-391 GCF_001605985.2 Dendrobium catenatum
ATGGTTTTGAGGTTTGTTTGGCCATTCATTTTATTTATTTTTCATGTGCATGTGTATCCAATTTTATATTATATTTGATTATGGATCAACTAAACCCAAATATGACAGATGGATAGAGTGCTAGTCAGATAGCTCTTATACATAATATTGTTATGATAATGAGTTCTAATATAATTTCTCAGTTTACTAGTCTGATAGCCAAGATAATGTGTGAGGCATATAGTAAAGCTCTTATAATTAAATCCAATGATGTATATAAATATTTGTATATATTTTTAAGATTGAAACCTCCAAGGTTTGTGAGAATTATTAAGCCTAGGGCAGTTAAGGATTGGTTAAGGAGATTATAGAAGACTTTTGATGATATGTAATGTCTTCTTGAGAGGTAAGT
>NW_021420697.1:0-241 GCF_001605985.2 Dendrobium catenatum
TAATAGAAAAAAAATCAAAAATATAAAATTATTGAAATCAGAAATAAGATAATAATTCCTTACAACAAGACGAGCAAATCTTACAAGAGGGTCGATTGACAAAAAATGTTCTAAGACCTCCAAATCTCAACTTCTTTTTTCTCTCTCCTCTATTTTCTTCTATTTTTTCCCTAATCCTTCTTGTTAGCCGATTGAATAAGGGAAATGAATTTTAATAAAGTTACTTAAATTTCTTAAGATA
>NW_021420698.1:0-228 GCF_001605985.2 Dendrobium catenatum
GCAACGTTAAACTTTTTTCTATTGGGCCATTGAATGAGAAAACGAATAAGAAGAAAATAAATAAAGTTGAAGTTTTGGTAAATAATGATCTACTTGCACACTTTTTTTAGATCTTGTTCAGTATAATTTTCTTACTGTTTTATAAAATATTTTTTAGTATATTTTATTTTTAAAAGGAAAAAATAATGGCTTAAATTTGTCCCAAACGAAGCTTTCGTTTGGGACAAA
>NW_021420699.1:0-1351 GCF_001605985.2 Dendrobium catenatum
ATGGCATTTAGCTGCTCATTATTTCCTGTTTCTTTGTTATGAGTGGCTTTGATCAATGTAGGTGGAATCCTGTTGCTTGAAATCAATCGTTTTTATGATATGTAGATGTTTAGTTTTGATGTTTCAGCAAAAAATTATATTGATCGGGCACAAAGCTCGAGGCAAAATCAAATTGGAAAATTAAAAAATTAAATCGGAGACCATTTGAACTCCGATTTCAACAAACTTACAGTCGAATTGAACGTCTCGGAAATACGAACTCAACGACACCAAATTCGACTCAATTTGAGCCCAAATGAGTCCAAATCAAAGACCCAAAGCATATTTGGAATGTTCAATCCATAATTTAGATTACCAAACAATTTCCAAATGTGACATGCTTATAGTCGAATCGAGCGGTTCGATGAGTCAAATCCAATGAACCCAATATTACCGAATTCGGATATCATTAAGACATTCAAATACCTAATAAACGGTCTACGATCAAGGGATTCAACATTAGCCATCCATTCAAACTACTCACAATTTACCCTTGATCTTCCTTCTATTTACTTGCCATGCGACTATCAGAAATTTATAAATAGATCTCTCATTTTTCATAGGAATGGGGAAGTAGGGGCCCAAAGGAAGGAAGCAAGGAAGAGAAGGAAGAAGAGAAACTTGAGTTCTCTTGCCACCAGACTCCTCGACCACCACCGAACGTTCATCCTGCAGCCGATCGACGCCGGATTTCTACCTAGCAGCTGATTGACATTGGACTTCCACCTTGCAGCCGACTGATGTCGGATTTCAACCCGGCCACCAACCGACACAGGACTTCCGCCCATCACCGAACCTTTGCCCATCGCCAGACTTTTGTCGGACTTATGCCCGACTCCGGACTTCTCCCCTTCGTCGGACTTCTACCAGACATCAAACTTTCGCCAGTCGTTGGACTTCTTCCTGTTGCTGAACTTTCGTTGAACTTCTACCCGATGCCAGATTTTTGTTCGTCCCCAGATTTCCCGATGCCGGACTTTCGCCAATCTTTGGACTTCCGAGTAGCTACCGACGGACCCCAGATTTTTTCCCGGCCACCAATTGATGTCAGATTTCTTTTCGGCTACCAACTAACGCTTGATTTCTGCCCGGCCAGCAACCAACGTCGGATTTCTGCCCGGCCACCAATTGACGCCAGATTTCTGCCTGGCCACCAACTAACTCTGGATTTCTGTCTGGCCATCGATTGACATTGAATTTCTGCTCGTCGCCAACTGACGTCGAACTTCTGCCTGGCCGCCGACTGACGCCGAACTTCCACCCGACTTTCAATTATTCTTGGACTTTCACCCAACAATGGTCCTTTCGACCT
>NW_021420700.1:0-258 GCF_001605985.2 Dendrobium catenatum
GCTCTACATCACAAATGGAAAATCCATCAATTGGATGTGGCCAATGCCTTCCTCCACGATGATCTTCAAGAAACCGTGTACATGGCACAACCAAAGGGCTTCGAAGACCCCAGTCATCCTCATCATGTCTGCCTACTCAAAAAGGCAATCTATGGTCTCAAACAAGCCCCTCGTCAATGGTTCAACACCTTCTCCCGATACCTTCTTTCTCTTGGGTTTCTTCATAGTCAATCCGACCACTCCTTGCTTACCCTCACT
>NW_021420701.1:0-417 GCF_001605985.2 Dendrobium catenatum
TTAAGAGTCAAATTCTCATTTAAATCTAATAAAGAAAGGTTGTTTCTAATATTTTCTAACCAAGTCTTTTTAGGTCTACCTCTACCTTTCTTAACATAGGTTAAATCTAATACATCTACTCTCCTAATTGGGTTATATGAAGGTCGTCGTTTTATGTGACCATACCATCTAAGGCGACTCTCTCTAATCTTATCTACTAGTGGAGCTACTCCAACCTTTTCATGTATATGTTTTCTCTAAATCAATAAATATCATATGAAGATCTTCTTTTCTCTCTATACTTCTCTATCAAACCTCTCAATAAATGTATGGCTTTCATGGTAGGCCTACCCGGCATGAATCCAAATTGATTTTAGAAACATTAGTATCATGTTGTAACTTATGCTCCATAACTCTCTCCCATAGTTTTAAAGTATA
>NW_021420702.1:0-468 GCF_001605985.2 Dendrobium catenatum
CCCCCTCACAGGATCCTCTCTCTCTCTCTCCCTCTCTATCTCCATTAGGTTTTCTCAGGTCAAGATAGCAGCCAAGGATTATCAAAAATGTTGAACAAGAGCTCTTAAAAGAAGAGCTTCAAAGGGGCTCATTAATTGCAAGTTGTCGACTTTACATCCAGGACGATATGGAAATCGTCCTGGACGATTAGTATAAATCTCATAAGATCGTCCAGAGCATCAACCTGAATGCAAACTGGATGATTAAAAATATTCTTGATCATCCCGGCCGATCAGTTCAAATCAGAGGAAAATCGTCTAGAGCATCGCCCTGAATTTGAGCTGTCAGATCCAAATCGGCCAGGTGCAACCAAGGGTTTTTGAATGGATCATCCAGGTCGATCTTGGGATCGTCCAAGACGATGTGATCGTATCAATCATCCTTAATTACTCCCATAATTGTTGAATCAATTTAGGCATAATTATACA
>NW_021420703.1:0-295 GCF_001605985.2 Dendrobium catenatum
TTTTACCGGTCGGAATTGGTTCTACGCAATTTTAATTGAATAGAAAAATATCAGGATGTTTATTGATGTGGATTCTGTATAATAATAGTCTTATATTGTTGTTGTGCACGTTCTGTGGTAATTTGGTAAATTTCTGTTTTGGGTGATTTTTGTGTAAATTACGTATACTGCCGTTATGCCGCTGGATTTTCATACGATTTCCGATTGTTCTGAAATTGATGAATTGAATAGATATGCATATGAATGTTGATATGATTGCGACTCTTTTTATTGAAACCAACGTATGGATATCTAC
>NW_021420704.1:0-930 GCF_001605985.2 Dendrobium catenatum
GGCAAGGAAGTCCGGAGATTTCCCCTTCTTCTCTTCTTCCTCTGTCCTTGCTATTGAGGCCTTCCCTCGGTTTTTCGAGGCCCCTCTCTTGGCAAGGAAGTCCGGAGATTTCTCCTTCTTCCTTCGAGAGATTCTACGGAGGTATGATGTTAATCAGTTGGTGATGAAGGTCGGAGAGGACGTTGTTATGAGGGATGTTGAAATGATGGGAGACGAGAAGAAATACAATGTTTGGTAGGAGTCTTACGACGAACAGAAGTCCGACGAATGGTGGAAATTTGGCATCGAGTAGAAGTCCGACGATGTGCGTAAATTCAACGTCCGGTAGAATTCTAACATCCGGTAGAAGTACGACGTCGAGTAGAAGACCGATAAAAGTCCATTGACAGGCAGAAGTCCGACGACGAGTAGGAGTCCGTTGACGAGCAGAAGTTCGACGACAGGGTGAAGGCCGACGTCGGGTAGAAGTACGGCCTCGGGTAGAAGACCGATGACGAGTAGGAGTCCGCTGACGAGCAGAGGTCCGATGATAAGGAGAAGTCCGACGTCGGGTAGAATTATGTCCTCGGGTTGAAGACCGATGAAAATTCGTCGACGGGCAGAAGTCTGAATACAAGTAGAAGTCCGCTGACGACCAGAAGTCCGACGATAGGGAGAAGTCCGACGTCGAGTAGAAGCACGACCTCGGGTAGAAGACCGATGAAAGTCCATCGACAGGCAGAAGTCCGACGACGAGTAGGAGTCCGCTGATGAGTAGAGGTTTGACGACAGGGAGAAGTCCGACGTCAGGTAGAAGTACGGCCTCGGGTAGAAGATCGATGAAAGTCCATTGACAGGAAGAAGTCCGATGACGAGTAGGAGTCTGCTGACGAGCAAAGGTCCGACGATAGAGAGAAGTCCGACGTCGGGTAGAAGTACGACCTCGGGTTG
>NW_021420705.1:0-266 GCF_001605985.2 Dendrobium catenatum
CTGCCGGTTAGAGGACACGTACCACGCCCTTACTGGCATGAGACTGTTTGAGAATGGATCCTAGTGATATTTTCGACTAGGCATTTCGCTCTTTTGTGAGCTGAAGTAAATTTTAATTTGTCCACCTCGGCAAACCATTGCGGAGGGCGGATGGATTTTGCTTTAAGTGTTGATGGATTTATTTCAAATTTAAATATTTTTGGAATTTTGAATATTTTTGGATTTTAGAAATTTTTTATGGAGTTTTTGGGTTTTTGGTGGAGCTT
>NW_021420706.1:0-241 GCF_001605985.2 Dendrobium catenatum
ATCAAACCAATTGAAGGCCGACTAGCTGTCACTCTCCACTCACTGAAGCCCTAGACCATAAGCCGGAAGTACTAATTTGTGTGTACTACTTTATGAGATGGTGGAATATAAATGGGGAGGAATAAGAACAAAACTATTTATCAGATAGAGTCACATTCTTCAGCCAGCAATCAAATACTAACATCATCTACACCTGCGTAGTTTACATGAGAGAATTCCATCTCTAAGAAACAAATTTAGA
>NW_021420707.1:0-394 GCF_001605985.2 Dendrobium catenatum
GCCAATATTCTGCATCATAAAACATTGCAGGTCTCACTATCATCTTATAGAATTTTTCCTTGAAGTTTGAGAAGAATTTTTCTATCACACAACAAGCTCAATATATTCCTCTACTTTAACCATCCAACTTGAATTCTATTAATAATATCCCCATCTATTTCACCATCACTCTGAACAATAGTCCCAAGATATCTAAAACGAGTGCTCTTATGAACGACTTGATCACCTAAAGTCACAGTTCCCTCACTAGATCTATTATTACTAAAATCACACTCAATATATTCAATTTTAGATCTACTCAAATGAAAGCCGTTAGACTCTAAGGTTGACCTCCATAATTCAAGTTTACCTTTAACTCTCTCTAGTCTTATCAACAAGAAGAATATCATCAGCA
>NW_021420708.1:0-368 GCF_001605985.2 Dendrobium catenatum
GATAGGAGGATTTTTAAACATTAATAATACATCGACCTTATGCTTCAAACTTGATTCTATTAGGAGTGTATGTTGTATTTGATTACAAGGTCACTTCTCTATCTCTAATAAATCTTCAAAGGCTCTCATATAATCATCTATCATTCATAGTGGATGGGTGTTCATTTGAAAGTCATAGGATTTATAAATTAATAATCTTTTGCACTTTAAAGAGTTATTAGTCTATAAGTTCTTTAAAACTAAAATAAATAACTTCAATATTTAAAATTGGAATAATTAAAAATTTAAATATACATCACTTGAATTTTAATTAAATTCACTTTCAACCTTTAATGAATAAACATTAAAAATACATAAAATATAAACAA
>NW_021420709.1:0-300 GCF_001605985.2 Dendrobium catenatum
TGAATCTAATTTTTCTCAACACAAGTAAATAATGAAAAATAAATAAATATTATTAATAAATAACAAAGTTCTGAATAGTCACTTAAAATATCTGCAATTATATAATTTTAAAAAATCGATAATGAAAATACCTTTTAATATCCTCAATAAATCGAAAATTTTTCTGATTATTTCCTATTAAAAAAAGCTTTTATGTATTTTTTTTTTTAGTCAAAGGAGGCAAAAATATATTTTTACCGCCCACACGGGAGGAAGCAACTAGAACGCAGCCAACCGAGTGGGACGGAAAGAGGCCACGTC
>NW_021420710.1:0-228 GCF_001605985.2 Dendrobium catenatum
TTTTTAAGTTATTTTCTTTTGCTTTTGTTTTTTTTTTTATTTGCTCTTAGTTTTTGGTCTGTTTTTCTTTCTTTTATGTGCTTAAAAAAACTTAGCTTTCAAAATCATCGCTAAAATGATATCATATTCCTTGTCCTTATTTTTAAAAATTTGTAGCCAATGTATTTTTCATCTCTTAATCTGTTAGATGTTAAAAATATTTTGTGATTGTGTCTCTTTCTCTAACCT
>NW_021420711.1:0-384 GCF_001605985.2 Dendrobium catenatum
AGAAGGCTCACAACTGTTGCAAATAATTTAAGTGAGTGTGCTTCAATTAATTTTAAGTGAGTTTGCTTCAATTAATTGGGCTTCAAGCTTAAGGAACTTCATGGTTGAGGAGTTCAACACAATTTTTGAGAAGTATAAACTCCAAAGACCATTGGGTTACATCAATGGTTTTTTTCCTCTTCTACTGGTACGTTTCCACTCCTACTGGTTATTCTACATGTTTAATGTTTTTTAATGTTAAATTTAAAATTTTTATGTTTGGAATTATACAGATTTGGTTTTTGGAACATTTTTCTTTGAATAAACCAACAGATTCAGAATTAAGACCCCGTTTTCTGAGATGGCAGGGGTATACAGAATTATATTTTACTCAAGAGAATGCAG
>NW_021420712.1:0-1245 GCF_001605985.2 Dendrobium catenatum
TAGTAGAAGAGATGGCTGAAAACCCAAGGTTCACTTATAGGCGTCGTACTCCGGGTGACAGGTTCCTTTTTTATTGTCTTGTAGTTGTAGTTTTTGTTTATGTGATTTTTGGATGGCATACAGAGTAAGTGTCAAAACTTTTGATATAGCCATCTTGTACATAATGTTAGACATATGTGGTGTTATGGAATTGTGTTATTAGAGGCGCTTTTTGTCTACAGAAGAGTTCATTGAATAAGTTTTATTTACTTGAGAATGATTAGTTAATTATATTACATGTCCGATCTCGTTCCCGCCTCGTATCTAAGAGCTAACCGGGCCGGGTCGTGACATTCAAACCTCCATTATCGTACTGATTTGCGATGTTTTTTATTTTTGCTTCTCCGTTGATAAAAGATAGTTTTGGAACCACCGTTTCTCACCAAAACTCTTTCTGTTACCAAACGAGGCCCAAGATTTCAGCAAGCAAACAATCAAGGCACGACACAGTACAGTGGAGACACTATAGAGTTCGGCATAGTGCATTAGAGAGGAGTGCGGCACACAGCAAAATCGGATCCGGCATTCTGCAGGAGAAGTATCGGCACAGTGCTGTGTTGTGAAGAGAGGGTTACAGTGCAGTGAAGCAAAGATCGGTATAGTGCTAGAACTGTGAAAGAATTCGGCATAGATGCAAAGCAGGACTTTGCCGTGTGAAGAGATTTGGTATAAATTGAAGCAAGTTTTGTTGTGAGTAAAAAGGCTACTCTGTGGATTAAATAGCGGAGTAAACGAAGAAGGAGAAGAACAGGAAGAATTAGGGAAGGAAAAAGAAAGAGGTAAGCATTTTGGTATATTCATAGTTGTCTTTTAGATTTCCAAAAACGTGATAAAAATTTCTAAAGCAATTATACCAAATTGCATTTTAGGATTCATTGGGTATATGCAAAAGGGATGTTTTGAGATAAATTATTATGTTAAATATAAAGTTGATTTTATACAATTTATTTGAGTAATAGATTATGAAATTTATAGTTAAAGAAGTGATTGTAGGTGACTTACCAATGCAGAAGTGATTGTAGGTGACTTACCAATGCAGAAGATTAAGAATTGGAGAATTGGAGAAGATAGCTCGTCAGAAAAGTAAGTTATGCAAATTTTAATTTACATTCACCTGCATAGCAGGTGAGACAAAAGGGACCTCAAAAGAGGCAAAAGAGACCTCTAACTAGTTCAATGACGATAATACCAGAACATTCTTATGAA
>NW_021420713.1:0-323 GCF_001605985.2 Dendrobium catenatum
AGAATATTTAATATTATTTTTTATATGCTTGAATTTAATATTAGAATTGTTTATTTTGCTGAGCGTTTTAACGTATCAAATATTACGATGACTATATTTCATGAAAAGAAAAATAGTATGTGGGATCATGATCATGTGACTCAACTTATCATGTACCTAGTACTATAAATTGATTTACAATTTTAGGATGTAATATAGAAATGAATGCACATGATGTAAAGTAAAGAATTCTTGTATGTACAAGTTTTTATGATAGTATTATGTGCTATGTAGTCTTTTTTGATAATTTAAATTACAACAACAACATCAAGCCTTTATCCCAC
>NW_021420714.1:0-281 GCF_001605985.2 Dendrobium catenatum
GGCAAGAAGAGATTTTAAAGGGCTTTTTGGGTGGACTCAACTTCAGATTCATCAGAATAGTAGAGGAGGAAGTCATCAATTTGTGTTTAATGATCGATAATCTAGATCAATCAGATCAAGAAAAGGTAGATGACTTGACCTATAATGAATTGTTAGAAGTTTCTAAAAGAATTCATGATGCATATAGAAAACTTAAGAAAATGTATGCTAGTCTACATATTTAAATGCAAGAATTGAAAAAGGAATTTGAAATCTTTAGGAAAGATGATGCATTGATATAT
>NW_021420715.1:0-361 GCF_001605985.2 Dendrobium catenatum
TTCATTTCCCCAAAAATACGTACACTACTCAGGAATTTCAACTTGTCAATTACGACATATCGTTCTGGTCCTAAGTATAATAAAAACTAAAAAAATGAACAAACATGAGGAATCCTAATTAGTCTCATACTCCTGCTCAGTTGTCCTGATATGAAATTATTTAACCTCAAATAATGAGCTAAAAAGCTCAACAGATTATAAAAAACCTACAACTAAACTGAAAACACATTAAAGAAATAATATACATGTCACTGATCAAATCATAGCAATAGCATTCATATGAATATTGAATTAGAGTAGAAACATTAAAACTCACATGTAGTTGCAGTAAAATCTGTAAAGCAATAAAATAATATGGTAT
>NW_021420716.1:0-223 GCF_001605985.2 Dendrobium catenatum
AAAAATGTCAATAAAATATTTTTTTGTTATTTTATAAATTAGAACGTTATGTTAAAATTTAATTAATTAATAATTTTGGCCATAAGTTAAGTGCAGATCAACAAAAAAGAAAAAATATTCTTCAACCAAATTTGACTAAGTTTCTAATACAAAAATAATACAACAATTTTCTGGTAGAAAAAAAAATGGAGATCTAACCTTCTCAGCTGCTGCCTTAACACGT
>NW_021420717.1:0-227 GCF_001605985.2 Dendrobium catenatum
ATCGAGATAAATCCTAAAAAAATTAGGGTACTAAGAGAAATGGTGCCCCCAAGGACTATCAAAGAAGTTCAACATTGGAATAGAAAAATTGTGGCACTTTCTTTTTGGCCCACTCGAGCGATAAAAACCTACCATTCATCAAGATTCTAAGATGAGTTCGTAACTCGGGGTTCTAATGGATAGATGAATGCCAGAAAGTTTTTGAACAGCTCCGAATTTATCTGTCA
>NW_021420718.1:0-386 GCF_001605985.2 Dendrobium catenatum
GAATTGATTTTGAGGAGACTTTTGCCTCTGTAGCTAGATTTGAAGCAATTAGGGTTTTGCTAGCTTTTGCCTGTTTTAAAGGATTCAAATTATATCAAATGGATGTAAAAAGTGCCTTTTTAAATGGGTAATTAAGAAGATATTTTTGTAAAACAACCACCAGGTTTTGAAAATTTTAAATTCCCAAATCATATTTTCAAGTTGAAAATATGATTTGGATATTTTGCTAGCCATATCATGTTCAGTGTTTGCTTATGTGCTAGATTTCAATCAGATCCAAAAGAATCACATTTGAAAGTTGTGAAAAGGATTTTAAGATATATGTTAGGAACTCAGAACTTAGGAATCAGGTATCCTAAGTTTAGCTCTTCATTTAAAATAATTAG
>NW_021420719.1:0-290 GCF_001605985.2 Dendrobium catenatum
ATTTCTTCTCTCTGTCACTTTCATCAACACCTCATTCCTCTAATGGTCTTCTCTTTTGACTATTTTTATTGCCCTGATTGATTGTTGTACTATAAGATATTAAAATAGTAACGTCATAGAGAAATTATTACATGTGAAGTCTGAACGTAGCTTTTTTGTCCGAATTCCAATAAAATGGAATCACGTGATTACAATTTGCACACAAGATGTGTACAAGTTCCCCCTATATATATCCTGTATATAAGTTTTACGCTGTGTGTACAAATCACGTGACTTCATTTCAGTGGAAT
>NW_021420720.1:0-286 GCF_001605985.2 Dendrobium catenatum
GAATTCAAGATGTAATTTGGGTTTTGGAGGGAGGAGGCGGATGATGAGGCTGGCAGCTAGGGGTGAGAGAGGAGACGACGTGATGGTGGAAGTAGGAGAGGATGAAGATGACGACTAGAAACAACAAGGAAACAAAAGATAAAAGATAAAACCGCGAGCCTTGGACTCTTCCGAAGACTGACGGGTGATATGTTGCCCTCCTCCAAGGGACTTCAAGCCACGAGCCCGGACCCATCCTGATGCTGGTGGAACTCCGACTCCCTCCCATAGGGATTTCACTAACGTT
>NW_021420721.1:0-370 GCF_001605985.2 Dendrobium catenatum
AAACAAGATACAAAACACGATAACAGTACAAAAATTTAACAATACGTTCTCCCCCTTTGCCATTATCAAAAAGAGAGGAGGCACAAAAAACAAAATGAATAAGAGATAAAAAAATGTTCCCTGATCTAGTAAAAAAAAACAAATATTCTTAAAATGAGAAAGTTACCTCTTAGTTTTAATAAAAAACTTAGTAGAATTGGATTGACAACGCATAGCTCAGAAAAGGATAGAAATCTAGAATTTGATCATCCAAACTCAAGTTTTTTTAAAAGGATAAAAAACTTTTTAATTCAATATCTAATTCAAAGAATAAATTATAGAAAGAAACAGTTATTTTTCAAAACTCATTCCATAAAATATATCTAATAGA
>NW_021420722.1:0-355 GCF_001605985.2 Dendrobium catenatum
TGCTTAGGCAATAAATCTTTTTTGCTAAATTTTAATTTCATTTGGGACGATTTTTTTACTATTTTTTAAAGTTATTTTGAGTAAAAAAAATAATAAATAAAACGATATTTTTAACTAAGTAATTTTTGGATAAGGCTAGATGCCTTGGTGGGGTCCCAATAAATAGAAGCAGAGAAAATATCTGGCATGTGATTACTCCTTGGACAGCTTGTGACTGCAACTATGACTAAGAAGAGTAACATCACATCTCCTAGAGTTAGTCAAATCATGCTAACTATCAAATGTACTCACAATTATTTCTAAGCATTAATAAATTCCTGATTTGGGAAAAAAATTAATTATGAGACCAAGTGCC
>NW_021420723.1:0-273 GCF_001605985.2 Dendrobium catenatum
ATACTTGGGGGGTGCCTCCAAGGAGTGGACGTAGGACAAGGTTTGACCGAACCACTATAAATTTGGTGTGTTCTTTATTTTTACTGCTTCCGCATTTTAATTTCTACACTTTAATTGTGGTGATTTTGGTTTGGAGTTTTATCCTTGATTTTATAGTTTTCCAAATCACCTCTCTTGTTACGGATCTATGGTCTATGATTTTGATGATAGCAAACATTCCTTATTTCTCTATGATGGCCTTATGTGCTAACATTTCAGGTCCACACGTTCAGA
>NW_021420724.1:0-238 GCF_001605985.2 Dendrobium catenatum
GCCAGGATGATATACACATCGTCCAGGATGATCTAACACAATTATGCGTAAATTGATATGTTATATTTGGAAAGCATTAATATTTGATTGATATGATCACATTGTCCGGGATGATGGTATGGACTATTAACATTGGCCAGCATATATTCTGGGCGGTGAATCACGATAATTAAAATCGGTGTTAAACTAATCGTCCAGGACGACCGTGAGATCGGCCAGGATGATGTAACCAATTTTC
>NW_021420725.1:0-345 GCF_001605985.2 Dendrobium catenatum
TTATTTTTTTTAATATAAAATATAATTTTTATGTATTTTAATGCAATTGAAATAGTAAAAATATTATATTAATAAATATTTAATTTAAATATTAGACATATTAATACATAAGACTTGATATATCATCAAAATATATCTTGATCAGGCACGAATCTCGAGGCAAAATTATGTTGGAAGTTTCTAAAATTAAATATGGGACCATCTGAACTCTGATTTTAGCAAACTTATAGTCGAATTGAGCGTCTCAAAAAATACAAACCCAACGACACCAAATTCAACTCAATCCGAGCACAAATTGGTCTAAATCAAAGACCCGAAGCGTTGTTGGAAGGTTCAAACCACAAT
>NW_021420726.1:0-243 GCF_001605985.2 Dendrobium catenatum
TAACACGTAAAACATTAAGTTCTAGCAACATCTTAATTTTTTTGGTTGAGAGTGGAATTATGTGTTTACCAGTTTGATATCCATCGATATTTTGACAGAATTAGAACCATCCACTGGCATTTCAACAGATTTGCATGTTTGAGATTGACATTTGGATGTTAGAGCTTGGTAACAATAGTTAGATCTCAAATTTGTATAGATTATTGCAACTTACTAATGCTTCATTTGAGAAATCTTTCTTTT
>NW_021420727.1:0-364 GCF_001605985.2 Dendrobium catenatum
AATTTCTGAGGGGACTCCGAGATAGTCTGAGGTAGCCCCTGGTACCATTTCACATTTCTGAATTCTCTGAGCTTGTGGAGAGAGCTCGTTTGATAGAGAATGATCTGATGGCTACTCAGCAGTGGTGGACTGCAAGTAGGAAGAGATTTGGGGGTGATTCGAGTAGTAGTTCCTCTAGAAAGAGGAGGTTTGTTTCTGGTTCTGGAGACTCCAAAAGGAGTGGACAGTCAGGATTTTCTGGTACTACTACGCCCAGTACGACCAGTTTGGGATCTGTTAGTGGGGCACCTGTGTGCCAGAGTTGTGGATGACAACATTTTTGTCAGTACTACAGGATGACTGGTCAGTGCTTCCGATGTGGTCA
>NW_021420728.1:0-920 GCF_001605985.2 Dendrobium catenatum
AGAGCCTTCTAACCATTATCACCCAATTATTATCCTTTGACCACCATCACCTAACCATGATCTTCTAATTGCCATCCTCTACCATATTCATTCTACTTTCCTAAATATCATCCTCCAACCTATATTATGTAATATTGTAGAATCTCACAACAATCATCCAAGTATGATCCTTTGACCACTATCACCCAAATACAATTCTCAATCCACTATCGCACAACTATGGGCCTGTAACCACCATTTCCCAACTTTGAATTTTTAAATAACAATACCTAACTATGGTCCTTCATCCAATATTGCTTAACTATAAACCTCTGACCATCATTAGTTAACTCTATGTGTTCGACAAACATCACTATCCATACTCCTTAAATATTTGTTACATAAATACACCAATGCATAATGACTATGTTGTTTCCATCACCAAACATTGAACACAATTATGATTCTTAACTCTAGCACATGTATTTGTGTTGCCCATTTTGGTCTCTTAACTCCCATATTTAAAGAGTATGACAAAAAAAATTAGTAAATGTTTATATAAAGATAGCTTTGATGCAATAATGCTTTTTAAACATTTATCTCTAATAATGAAATATGTCATTAATGTTTAACACATAGTATTAGAACCTTACCCAATTATAGTGATGGGCACTATTTGTAACTGACAAAAAATACTAGTAGAATCATTTTAATTATTCAATTCCTCACTAATTTTCTTTTTTGGGTTTCCATATAAAAACTTTGGCGCCTGATGCGACTCCCTTTAATGTATGTATGTATTAAATTTTTTTATAATGTTAAGATATTAATCTCAATAACTCTAACATGGTAAATATTTAGTCAAGAAATAAATTGGCACCAAATATGGGAAATAATTATTGGTGGGAAAAATTGTGTCGCCACGTAAATTTTGATTTCTC
>NW_021420729.1:0-207 GCF_001605985.2 Dendrobium catenatum
TCTAAATGCAAGATGTTGGGATGAGGGGCTAGAGCATTACGTTCGCAGGCTGTTATGTGGACGAGCGATGGCTATAGGTGGGGAGGCGAGAGAGCAAACAATCAAGAGGCATGGCTTGGAAGTTGCGTCCAAGTGTGACTTAAGGTATCGCAAGCAAGGCAGGAGATTTGGTTTCGTTTGCGGTTCGCCCACCTGGGATCAAAGGAA
>NW_021420730.1:0-214 GCF_001605985.2 Dendrobium catenatum
CCTCCCATAGGGATTTCACTCTCGTCCTCTCTCAAGAGGAACACAAGTGCAAATACACAAATTTTATTATAATTCCATCATCCCCTAATACAAGAGCAAATGCCTCTATATATAGGCATTAAAAGAAACTAAAAGACAATTTTGCCCCTTGGGCTTACATAAAACAAGTCCCTTAAGTAAGGGTAAAAAAGAAAAATGCATAATTAAATAAAAA
>NW_021420731.1:0-1176 GCF_001605985.2 Dendrobium catenatum
TATGACTAGTTTTTCACCTCAAAACGGGCTCCAAAATCCCTGAGATTTCAAAAGTAACTGTTACTGTCGTACAGTATGGTTTCTAATCATACAATACGATATGTATAAACAGACTTCGTCCTGGTACAAAGTGGTATGAACAGTTCAAAAACATTTGTACAGTATGAATATAAATCGTACGGTACGATCCATAACAATTCTGTTCGTACAGGATGATAGTCGGGACGATCAAACATCGTCTTTGTTCATCATATGGTACGATTGCCATCATACAGTACGATGAGACAAAATTGACTAGATTGTCCGGGACAATCTTCGGGATGATTATAATTTGTCTCTAATCATCGTATTGTACGAATGGGTTCATATAGTACCATGTTCAAATTATAATTAAGCCCGAATTTCTTGCACTAATCACGGGTTAAATTAAGTAAGTATTTAAATAAAATCGTACAATACGAAGGTGTTCGTACATTACGAGCGGCAAAAAATAACTTACTTAAGTTAAAATGGCTGCTAGGGTTTTAGCTTTGAACATATCGTACCGTACGAATACATTCGTACGGTACAATCTATTCACAGAATCATCCTACAAAGCTTTGATCGTATGGTACGAAATAATATCGTACAGTACGATATACATAGAAAGAAAAACTATAAATTTTTCATTCAAAACACTCTCCCCCTGTGTGTGTGCATGGTTGCTCAAACTTTTATGCATTTTGTGGCCGGACTCAAGAAAATAAAAATAAAATAAATAACAAAATATATTGTAGACTAATACTCCTAATCTACTTATTCTTGAGTCTTCCTATCATCCTGAGTAGCTTTTGATCTTCCTGAAATGTTAGTACTCACGCACAATAACAAATAAAATAATATTCAATGAATAGATGATTCAAACGATATTATTTATCATCATCAAAATCTCAAACTCGGGGTCATAGGTTGCAACAATCTCCCCCTTTTGTATGATGTCAAAAAATATTTATTGTAAGTAAGTGTTAAATGCATTTTTTTAAATTTAATTTAAACATTAGAACAAGAAGATAAGAAATAAAAGAAGATGCAGTACGAAAGAAAAAAAACATTCATTTAACCATAAAAATAAAATACAACAACCTTCTCCCCCTTTTGATAGCACCAAAAAGAGGAGCAAACACTAAAAAAGAAAAA
>NW_021420732.1:0-216 GCF_001605985.2 Dendrobium catenatum
TTGATAGTGTATTTAGGATATTTCTGATGCCCCGATCGCAATGACACGGTCCATTTTGCGATCAGACTTCATTTGAGCATCGTCGAGCCTTATTTTCCTTGTAATGCATGCCTTCTCAACTTATTTAAATCGCCATTTGAAATTTGCAACGCCACCTCAAATGATCTAATTTAATCAAATAAAATGTATATTCTTAATGCCGACGACATTCCGGAT
>NW_021420733.1:0-284 GCF_001605985.2 Dendrobium catenatum
GTTCTTTGGGCTTCATCTCCCAAAATATATATCTTTTCCATTTCGCTCCCTTCTTTTGCTCCAAACCCCCACAAGTTCACATCCTACTTCTAATCAAATACATGATATAAAAATAGAAAAGACTCAAACTTGCAAGATAGAGTTAAACAGCAATTTATATGATAATCATATTATATTCCCAAGATTGGCCTAGCACTTAGAGTGCTAAATGCTAGGTCCCTGCTTCTACCCTATTAGCCATGCCTCATGGGGGGTTTTAAGCAGCGCCTGCAAGCAAACAACAT
>NW_021420734.1:0-200 GCF_001605985.2 Dendrobium catenatum
TAGCGAGAGAAAGTGCTCGGAGTTCTTCCATTTGAGGGAAGCGTGCAATTATGCAATATTTTGCTAAGTTTCTGCAGCTTGTATTTTTTTTTTTTTCTTTCATGTTGAGTTTTTGATGGATGTCACGTATTTCATTAATAGCAGGACATTTTATCTTATCTGAATCATTTTTTAGGAGAATGCTAACTTTGACTGGAACG
>NW_021420735.1:0-221 GCF_001605985.2 Dendrobium catenatum
TTTCATATGACTATGATGGGATTTATAAAATTTTGGTAGTCACCTGTTTCATTCTTCTTCACTTTATTTATCTTCTGTCTATTTTTAAATATTGCAATTGGAGGGGTTGCTTTTGACTATGACTATGATTCCTTGGGTGGTTGTTTCTATTTTTTCCTAGATTGTTGGTTGGTTGGGCTTGCTGGGTTTGTTGTGTAGGAGGAGGCAGTTTTATTGTCTAA
>NW_021420736.1:0-308 GCF_001605985.2 Dendrobium catenatum
CTCAACCGCTGCATTCAATCGTCCCGACGTTTGAGAAAGAAAAAAAATTCGTACTGGACGATCACAGATCGTACAGACGATCTAATAAAAAAAACTGCTCTCAAAACGGTTTAAATTCGTGCAAACTGTTTCTTTACACATCGTCCCGTACGAAAATATTTCGTCCTGGACGATTTCCTCCAAAAACAATTTTTTAATTTTAAATTTTTAAATTAACAAAATCAACAAAAACAATCAAAAACACAGAAAACATAAGACAAAATCATAAATGCAAAAACAATTCATTCAAAAATACACAAAATTCACAA
>NW_021420737.1:0-285 GCF_001605985.2 Dendrobium catenatum
CAGATGGAGTTGATGAAGATGTGTTCGGGGAAGACTGAGTCTGCCATGGTATACGAACAAATGTGGCTAAATAAATGCAACTCGGTGGATGTGGAATATTTCAGCTGGGTGAAGAAGTTGAAGATGAGCAAGAAAATTGAAATTTTCTGGTGGAGACTAGGTAAATCAGCTATTCCAACTAATATGTTTCTTATGAATCGCAAAATTTCAGATAATGCTCTTTGTCCTAGAGGTTGCCAAGCTAATGAAACGTATGAGCATATTATGGTACATTGTAAGTACCTG
>NW_021420738.1:0-220 GCF_001605985.2 Dendrobium catenatum
GATCCTAGGAGATAGGAAGCACAGGGACTTACACCTATTCCTAACGGATCAGATTTGTACTGGGTATTCAATGACTAACCTAGCTAGAAAGCGCTGGCACTCACATCTAACTAGGGGAACTAGCCAAGGAGATAGTCTGCCCAAATCTCTAAGGATTTGGCAAAGGCTATCTAATCCGAAATATAATTTTATACGCTAGGATGGTGCCACGAGGGACTTG
>NW_021420739.1:0-242 GCF_001605985.2 Dendrobium catenatum
CATTAATCAAGCCCTTTTTAATGAGTTTTGGATCTTAGCCATGTAAGTGGAATTAAACCAATTTGTTAGGAATGATGTTTGGGAGCTTATAGAAAGACCAAAGAGATAAAGTATAGTTGGAACCAAATAGGTCTTTAAGAATAAAATGAATGATTCTGATGTGGAGGTTAGGAATAAAACAAAATTAGTGGCTAAGGGATATAACAAAAAAAGTGATTGATTTTGAGGAGACCTTTGCCCCT
>NW_021420740.1:0-878 GCF_001605985.2 Dendrobium catenatum
CACTCACTATTCTTTCACTCAACTTACAATCACCTCAGTATCGAGTCACTTATTCGGCTTAAATCCTAACCAACCTTAAAAAAACAAAGAAAAAAAGCTATATTAACTATTATGTTTATTATAAGTATATTATAAGTTGTATTAACTATTGAATATATTATAAGTTTATTGTAATATAATTTAACAAAATAATTTTTTATCATACCAACTCATTTGAGGGTTCCCACTTCAAACGTCTCATAAAGCGTTGGGGCATAAACCTCAATTAAAAGAGGTGTAAGTCTCACACACAGTGAAGAGACATAAGCCTCAAGACATTTTTTTGTGTCTCTCATAGTGAGGCACGCATCAAGGCGTAAGCCTTAAAATGTTTTTTAAATCAATGATTAGGTTTGATAACTTTTTTTGTCAGAGAGGCCTAATTATTTAGGGCTGAAAACTCTAATTTAAGGGCAATCCAATTTAGGTGTTATTGCTCTAAATTTAGAATGACATATAAGTATGAGTCTTACAATCTCGTGCTAACAAGATGACTCAATAGTGGCCGCTTGATAAGGCTTTGATAAATTAGAGATAAATAGTGTCCTTGGCTTATATGTTTGATCAACTTAATAGTTATTATTTTGAAAAGGGTTTTTATGATCATTTTGTTTTCCTATCTATAAATGAACCATTTATAATCACAACAGTGTCCATAACATTTTCTTTATCATTTGAACATATGCTTTGTGAATTATGCCATGACGCCATTTTCAATGCACCAACACAAAATATATTGGTTTATTTCTTTTATTGTTGTGATTTCTTGTACATTGTCTAGAGATATGGGGGTTGCTTTTAGGAATTTTTTCATCGATAAACATCTTATGACATTTCTT
>NW_021420741.1:0-223 GCF_001605985.2 Dendrobium catenatum
TCGAGAAAAGCCAGAGCCAGAGATATCGGGGGTCCGTCAGAATGACCTAGCCGGAAGCTTCTTCCCCGCTTTCTAACATCTCTCTGCCTTTTTCTTCGCTCGAAAAACCCCAAAAAAAAGGCCCTGCGCAACAGGCAACGGTCGACTTCGAATTTTTGGGAAAATCGGAGCCGTCGATGCAACTATCGGATTTAGGAATTGATTCAAATGAAAGCAAAAGTCA
>NW_021420742.1:0-294 GCF_001605985.2 Dendrobium catenatum
TTGGATTGATCTGCAGCCACTCCCTCCTGGGATATCATGTGCCCCAGGTACTCCACCCGTGCCTGAGCGAATTCACACTTCTTGAAGTTGGCCTTCAACTGATGCTCCTTCAGTACCCCCAACACCACTCTCAGGTGCTCTAGGTGTTCCTCCTCAGTTCTGCTATAAATTAGGATGTCATCAAAAAATACCAACACAAACCTGCGGAGGTGTGGCTTGAAGATCCGGTTCATCAAAGCTTGGAATGTTGCCGGAGTGTTGGTGAGGCCAAAAGGCATCACCAGAAACTCGTAG
>NW_021420743.1:0-213 GCF_001605985.2 Dendrobium catenatum
CCAAGTGCATGCAAAGAAGTGACAATTTGTGTGAATCGTGTATATGTCAGAAAGAGATTCATTTGGTTTCATGCGAAACAACTCATAGTCATGTAACAAGATATTGAGTCTTGATTGCTTAACCTCATTAGTCCCTCCATAAGTTATACAAAGTCTATCGCATATGGTTTTTTAATTTTTGCAAGTGGAAACCCGCATGTAGTCTTCAGATTT
>NW_021420744.1:0-525 GCF_001605985.2 Dendrobium catenatum
AGTGCAATGGATCAGACAGGCAGGGAGAAATTTTTCTGAGTCCTAATCATCCAGGACGAACTTAACATTCGTCCCGGAACGAACGTCTCAGGATTCTTACTTTGTAGTGTTCGTCCAGACGAAATTTTTCTTCATCTCTGGATGAAACTCTTTGTATAAAATCATACTGGATGAAATTAACCTTCGTCTATGGACGAAACTCTCTATATAAAATCGTCCATGATGAAACTTGTTCGTCCCAGGATGAACCAAACCGACTTACCTTAGTTGGTTACGTCCTTCAGGGATTTTGGAACCGACCTATGGAATAACCATTTCGTACCAGACGAACCTAGTTTGTACGGGATGATTAGAGTGTACGAACATTATTCGTAGCAATATACATCATGATAATTTTCGACACTTTAAGTAAAATCGTCCGGGATGATCCACGATCATACGGGATGATCCATTTCATGATAACTTGAAATTTCTGCAGTTTTGGGCGGTTTTTCTTGTCTCTCCTATATAAGGTCTAATTTTTAC
>NW_021420745.1:0-200 GCF_001605985.2 Dendrobium catenatum
ATGCTCGTAAATGTTATAGTTTTAATTATTATTAAAAGTGAAGTTTTCATTATATATAATCTAAAATATGCATTCCCAGAGCAACAACATTAATTATATTTTGCAAAAGTTGCAGGCCTTCTTTTCTTCAGGGCGGGAAAATAGAAATAGAGCAAAAAAATAAAAACTAGGCAGGAAAATTGAAACCGGGTTGAAAAATG
>NW_021420746.1:0-568 GCF_001605985.2 Dendrobium catenatum
AGTATTTAATCATACTCTTCGTTATTATCTTCATCATTATCATTATCATCATCATCATCATCATCATCATCATCATCATCATCATCATCATCGTCATCATTGATGTTCGATGGAAAAGATTCATAAAAATCCCAAAAAGGTTCTTTGTAAGATCTGAGTGCAAAGAACTTTGAGCTAACATCACCCTTAAGCTTCACATACTGGCACCCACTTAGGTCGAGAAATGATAATGCTTTGCAGTTACTAAGAATAGCATCTAACCCATAGTCAGTAAAGCAACCATAGGCTAACTCGAGTTGCTCAAGCCCGAACATCGTATTGGCTATTGCTAATGCTTCTCTTTCATTAACTTCAGCCGCTCCTTCATTATTTTGAGTTGATTCGAACTCAGGAGGAGTTAGGTTTCTCCTCAGGTTTATAAGAGACGTGCAATTATTTCCCAATATTTCGATTCCTTTGTATGTGATGTATTTGCAGTAGCTGATGTCTAAAGTTGTTAGAGATGTTAGGGATCCAGAATATTTCTGTATAGCTGAATCATTTACCTCGCTCATTGGAATTTCTAGCA
>NW_021420747.1:0-270 GCF_001605985.2 Dendrobium catenatum
CGGGCATTTCGGGTTAAGGATTGGACTAGAGGCTGGTGCTGATGAAAAACAGTATTCCTAAGGACTCTATTTACATCGCTCCAATCAAAATCATCTGTAAGAAACAAGCGAACCATGGGTCCTTCAGTGGACAGCCCAATATGTTGGGCGATGTCGGCTCTAGTTATTTCAATGGGCGGCCACAAACACAGGAGTGAAAAGTGGTGTTATCGACGGTGTAGGTGAGGTTGACGAGAAATTCAAAAAGAAGTTCAGAATTATATGGAAACG
>NW_021420748.1:0-461 GCF_001605985.2 Dendrobium catenatum
GCGAGGTAGATCACAAATTTAGGTTTTATTTTAATTATATATATTTTTTCCAGTTTTATTCTTTTATAGTCAATAGCTTAGAAACTTAAAATGAATAAAATGATTGATCTCCTGACTTCTAAACATGAATTTTGAGGGATACATATAATTTAATATTTTAATGCATGATTTTTAGTTGCTTTTACTTGATTTATTTATATTGATGAATTTATAGAAGCTCTAGTTGGTTAATTAATAGATAAATATACTATTCTTCTAAAATTATATTATGAGGTGTTATAATGTATTTAGCTTAACTTTTGATTGTCTCACATAAAAGACTTGACTTTTGCTGGATGAATATAGACTTATCCAATTGAGAGAGGAACTGTTGTGGTTGCCCCCTATGGGTAAGGTGACTGCTTGGACAATGTTGATGAAGATGTTTAGCCGTACTCCAGTGATAAGCTCGTTCCTAGCTC
>NW_021420749.1:0-206 GCF_001605985.2 Dendrobium catenatum
ATGCATATCTATACAATTCATCAATTTCAGAACAATTCGAAATCATACGAAAATCCAGCGGCAAAATGGCACTGTACGGAATTTACACAAAAATCACCCAAAATAGAAATTTACCAAATTACCACAGAACGTACACAACAACAATATAAGACTATTATTCTACAGAATACACATCAAGAAACATCCTGATATTTTTCTATTCAATT
>NW_021420750.1:0-313 GCF_001605985.2 Dendrobium catenatum
CACACACAACACATACACAAAGACTCGAACCTTGGACTTCTTAGTTGGAAGCCTAAGCTCTCAACCAATAGGCCAAGGAGAGTTGTGTATTGCTTCCTTTTTTTAATATCTGGTTTCTTGTGGAAGGCTGGATTTAGAATACAGAGGCCGTCCTTTTTGTTTAATGCATGTGATCTCATTTATGTTTTCCATTGAAGGAAAAATTATTGCGTCCTCCCACCTGGCATAGAGATGCGTCCTCCCACCGCCAAAAAAAAAAACTCGGTTTTTGCTCGATATTGCTAGGTATTATTTGGTAATAACGAGGAATATC
>NW_021420751.1:0-341 GCF_001605985.2 Dendrobium catenatum
CATATGCTAGTTTGTACCTACACGATAGGCAATATGAAAAATCAGCGGTTATTACATGCAAATAATTATTCATATGCATATCTTTTACCTGTGAACGTGGTAGTAATCATCAACATACGTATGCCACAGCGGGTGTTCTTTCATTCCAATGAAAGCCACAGCGTGAATGCACGGTAAACCAATTAACTGCCACACTCTACAACTGCAGATTCTTTGTTCAATATCGACAATATGTCTTGAATGAAGACCCTCCACCTCAGCTTTGAAAAGGCTAGATTGCCGAACAACAAAATGATCTTTCCGAGTTGTGATGTTTCTAATATATTCCTCCACATTTGGAA
>NW_021420752.1:0-296 GCF_001605985.2 Dendrobium catenatum
ATTGATCAGCCAATTTTGACATGATTGTAAATGCTTTAAGTTTTTGGCGGTGATATCTCTATGATGACCTTAATTTTTAGGGCTAGACTGTTTGCTCCTCATTCAATTACATAAGAGATATAGAACCTTTGTCGTGATCCGTCGTGGCGTCATATCTAGACCGCTGTGGTGATTCGCTCTCTATCATTCAACGCTGGACCGCTTGGGAACATATCGTCAGGGTGCTAGCGTACGCAGCGTCGAGGATCTAGGGCATCGGGGTGTTTTACGGAAAAAAAAAAAGCACATTTCTTAGG
>NW_021420753.1:0-251 GCF_001605985.2 Dendrobium catenatum
GGTCATTGTCGCCCCTGTACCCTCTGTATTCTCTCCTCAGGATGATGAAAACCAAAAGTCAATAACGACAAAAGAGCTACCATCTCAGTCTGAGATCAGGTCAAGTTCTTTCACCCCTGTCGTAGGTAGGAATAAGATGAAGAATTACCTTCGAAGAGCTAGGAAAAGGAATCTTAAGGCTAGAAAGACCGTTGAATTGGAAGCCTTAGAGAATACCGACTTCGAGGCCAATCGAGAGTTTGTTGCTCCTT
>NW_021420754.1:0-311 GCF_001605985.2 Dendrobium catenatum
ACACAATAGAGAAAGCATATTGATGTAGTTGACCCCATGTAGTGGATAAAGATTTGATGTTGTTGTCGTGTTTTGTTTTTTAAAAAAATTATTTGTTTAGTTTGCTTTTCATAATTTTTTTAATCAAATTATTTTTAATCAAAGTAGTCCCGCGACGGCTAAATCAGATTTAAAAAAAAAAAGTAGTCCCGCGACGGCCACCACCATCAACATATAAATAAAATTATTTGAAGTTTAGAAAAAATAAAGATAAATTAGCATAATATATGAGTCATATTTTATTTTATCTTATAAAAAAATAAAATAAAAGT
>NW_021420755.1:0-295 GCF_001605985.2 Dendrobium catenatum
AGGGTATTCAACAAAAGAACTTTAGTCATTGAAGAAACCACACATGTTGTATTTGATGAATCTGGAAATCTGGAAGAACCAAATATTATTGAAGAAGAAATTGAGGAAAACTCCCAAAAGATTGATAGATTAAATTTGGAAGAAAATGTGGAAGAAAGTTTTCCTAGAGATTTGAGATTTTCTAAAAACCACCCAAGAGAATTGATTATAGGTGAACCTAGTGAGGGTGTTAGAACTAGGCGTGGATTAAACAAGAAGGTCAATCATTCAGCCTTTATTTCAACAATAGAACCCA
>NW_021420756.1:0-384 GCF_001605985.2 Dendrobium catenatum
TAGAATAGAGTGAGTGATAAATTCAATCACCAAAAATAGAAAGACTATTATATGTCATAAAAAATACATAGCCCCAAGTTAATTGCATCCTATGATTGAATATAGCAAGATTCATCTCTAGGCAATCTGGATTGAATGTAACAATGATAATATGCGATTCTACCTTGTCAAATCAGATTTGGATGCACATCAAGCTGTTGATCGAGCTTCATGAAATAAATCACCTTCAACACTATAGCAAGGTCCTCAATATTGATAAAATGGCCTATTTGAGTTCTCAAACAATGCTGATCTCAGCAAAAACTCCATATTGGTTCCTCCATTTTCCTCTAGGGTGTGATTGTCCAATATAGTTCTTGAAACCAATGTGGCGTAATTTTTCAC
>NW_021420757.1:0-241 GCF_001605985.2 Dendrobium catenatum
TATATATATATATATATATTTATTCTAAAAGCTGTAGAGTGGTTAGATGTAGATTTAGCCGATTTTCTTTCAATGGCAACAAAAATTCCCATGTTGTTTGCATTATATATGTCCTCATAAGAAAATTATTATAATGAGTCAGATCCAAATGATAGTGTTGCGATCGAAAATAACATAACCCTTATATCAAAGTGGGTCACATCATGTCGAATGCACAGAATATATCACTGAAAACCTATGT
>NW_021420758.1:0-564 GCF_001605985.2 Dendrobium catenatum
TTTTATTGAGTTTGAGAGAGTGTGATTGTAATTGAGCACAAAAATACTGGGGGAGAGTTTAAAATTCATATTTTTTTAAATTGATCATACTATATAATATCACTTCATACGGGACAATTTGGTCAGTTATTTTTCCCAACGAGAAGTTGAACGAACAAAAATGAAAATATTTTTTCTAAGCATGGATCATATGAGATGATCCCAGTTTTGTACAAGGATGAATGCCTCGAGTCTGTTCTCGCACGAAGATTATACGGGATGATTCCAAGTTCGTCCAAAGAATGCCTCGGGTCTGTTCTCACATGAAGATCGTATGGGACGATCTCAATTTCGTAGAATTACAAAATATAATTTAATCTCTTTCAAAATCAATTATCAAAGATTTCTCATATGACTTCTAACATTTCTTTTATTTTTCTTCTTCCCTCTTTTTATTGTTGTCAAAAATGGGGAGAACTATTATTTATATTTTATTTGTATGCATTTAACTTGTGCATTTTTAGTTTTTGTTAGGTTGTTTTATTTTCTGTTTGAAATGTTTTGTGAGTTTATGAAATATTAAAA
>NW_021420759.1:0-270 GCF_001605985.2 Dendrobium catenatum
ATTCAAATATATAGCTTAATTGAAAGCGCTTAGGCCATTTCATTTTTAACCTTAAGGATTATACACAATATTTGATAGAATCAGTTGATTATGCACGAGATTTGACACAACAAAATGATATACAAGGATGATTAAATTAAAATTTTAATTAACAGTCGTTTAATTCCACCATAAGACTAATCATTTGTGATTAATTTTCCCAACATTATTTGTGATTAAGGAGCAGTATATATAATATAAGTTATCTCTTGTTTCAGAATTACTTTATAA
>NW_021420760.1:0-267 GCF_001605985.2 Dendrobium catenatum
CTGGCCTGGATAAGCTGTTTACTCAATAGCTCTTCGATAATTCCCTGCATGATTTGTTGCTCAGTTGGATTGAGCCGGTAATGAGGCAGGTTCGGTAGGGATGCATTAGGATGGAGATCAATTTGATGCTGAATTTTTCGCAATGGGGGAAGAATGGCCGAGAGTTCTTGAGGGCATAAATCGTCGAATTCCTCAAGTAATTCTGCAAGGATATCAGGAGTTTGGGCAGTCGGAGAGCTCGTGGCGTCGGTAACTATAAGTGCCCAC
>NW_021420761.1:0-801 GCF_001605985.2 Dendrobium catenatum
ATGCATCCCTTAACATTTATCAAGCTTGTAAGGGTGAAAAGGATATATGCTAACACCTAAAATTATAATATCTCCTTATGAACCTAGAATATTTTACACCCTATATTTAGGCATGAAAACATCTTATCCCAATACTCATAGTTCTTATTATATTATATTAATACATCAAGGCTAACATCATACTAAAATTTAAGTACATATATGGACACTTTGTGAATTAAATAAAGAGGAGGATAACATTGAAATAATCTTTTAATAATTTAAAGAATAAGAGTCTTCATTAGTACTCAACCTCCATTTTATATCATCAATCCAAAATAAGATAATTAGCCAGACATAGAATAAAAATCAAGCGAACTAAGTTTTATTAAACTCATGGAAGAAAGAAAAATACAAGAGAGTGATATCACCAGAAAAAACCAAAATATCTCCTCTACACTCCTTCTCCCTTTACCATACAGAGTTGTTTAAAAAAATACAGGCTAAACACTCAAAATGATTGTATATGTTAGTTCCTAGCCTCCCTTAGATTTTTCTTTAGGAAGAAATTAAAGAATTACTCTCAAAAGTACAAAAATTATACAAGTGACAGAACTCCCTCGCAAATATAACACAACATCAACTTATAGAAAAACATAAAAATTATAACTAGCACTGCAACACTTGAAATGATGGCATCGCAATGTCCCAGAAGTGAACAAGCACCTTGGCACTAAAACTTTTGCACCACCATAGTGCTTACTGATATAGATCACAGTCACATCTCTTTACTCATAGAATGTTTCCCTTGAAAGTTACAAC
>NW_021420762.1:0-292 GCF_001605985.2 Dendrobium catenatum
AATATGCGACTTTCAATAAATTAATAAAGAGTCATCACTCTTTATCCACCAGTGTAATCAGTTAATTAGTTACAGGTTAACATCCATGATTACCCCATAAAATTTTTATCTTATGAAAAATCTGTTGGTCCATCCCCTTGCACAAATTAATATATTTTAATAATGAACTCATATTAATTATATTGTTCATAGCTAGCCTTCCTTGCATAAAAATGCTACATTTATCTTGTATAAATCATATTATTATTTTATATCCAAACATTATTATGTATGAAATGTAGAAAAATCTATA
>NW_021420763.1:0-284 GCF_001605985.2 Dendrobium catenatum
ATTTCTATCTTAATTATCAAAAATATGATTTTTTTTAATTTTCTAATTAAAGTAATATTTCTCTTAACAAAAAACAAGAATAACTTTTAACTGATAAAGCTTTCACCACGTAACTTTTTAAATTTTATAAAGATTGAGATTATAAATATTTTGAGTATATTCTACAAATTTTATAAAAGATATTTTAAAATTTGTGATATTTTAATTGAATAAAAAATAATCTGTATACTAAAAAATAATATTTTAGCACAATTAAAGTCTTGAAATAATGTTTTACACAATCC
>NW_021420764.1:0-381 GCF_001605985.2 Dendrobium catenatum
AGCTCAAGTGTATTTCCAAAAGTAAATGGTTCAAAAGTAAAGAAACAAAGCCAGCGTTCAAGCCCGAAGAAAAGTACGTCTTTATTTTCAGTAAATTTCAATTATTTCATTATTATTTATTAAATGTGCTTTCTAATCTCTATTTTTCCTTGTTTTCCTTTCTTTATTGGAATGAACTACGAGGAATTGTACCGGTTGAGTGAACAAATGTACAAGGAGCTAATGACGTCAGTCGCCTCTATCCAACCAGGTAGAGGCGCTACAGGCGGAACCACCGGGTCGTAGCCCCCGGTGACTGTGAGTATTTCTAAACTTAGAAAACCTTTAGATACCCCTTGATGTGATGTGCGCGAACCTTTCCCTTTTAGGTCCCTGTAGTAA
>NW_021420765.1:0-254 GCF_001605985.2 Dendrobium catenatum
TAGAAGTCTTGGAGACCGAGGTGGGTCAAATTAAGGCGGACCTGGAGGAGAAGATGGCGACGTTGAGTGAGAATGTGGAAGGGAAATTCATGGCTTTGGAGGAGATGATGAAAAAATTGTTGGAAGGGCAAACTAGGGCTGTGCCAGCGGAGGAAAGAGGAGAAGGTAGTGGGAGCAAGGGTAAGGAGAAGGCAAATCCGGAAGAAGAAGAGGAGGTGGAACTGCTTGGTAGCAACGGAAGAATGCTACATAGG
>NW_021420766.1:0-940 GCF_001605985.2 Dendrobium catenatum
GCAAAATCTTATCTCCTATAGACTTGGAATACATTAATAAGATTTTTCCTTCTAAGGGTGAGGTTGTTCTTGCTGTTAATGATGAGACGGTTGACTGGAGAAAACCTTTCATTGACTACTTGCAAGAAAACAAACTCCCTCAAGAGAAATCTGTCGCAGATCAGATTAGGAGAAGGGCTCTCTCTTATACACTGATAAATAACACTTTGTATCGCCGGTCTTTTGATCAATTATGGTTATGTTGTATTAACAAACAAGAAGCCCAAAAGATTGTGACCGAGATACATACCGGATTATGTGGTGCTCACCAATCTGGTCCTAAAATGAAGATGAAAATTAAAAGACTATGATATTATTGGCCCTCAATGATTGATGACTGTATGTCTGTTGCACGTCGTTGTCACCAGTGCCAAGTACATGGTGTAGTCCTACACCAACCTCCTAATGTCCTACATCCAACAATTGCTTCATGGCCTTTTGAAAGTTGGGGCACAGACATCATTGGCCCTATTGACCCTCCCTCTTCTAAAGGTCATCGTTTCATTCTAGCAGCAACAGATTACTTTTCAAAATGGGCAGAAGCTATTCCACTACGAGAACTCAAGACTCATAACGTGCTCCAGTTCTTTAGAGATCATATTGTATATTGATTCGGCATTCCTCGTCGAATTATATCCAATAATGGTCCCTCTTTCAAAAGTACCAAACTGAATAATTTTGCTAAACGTCATAATATTGATTGTAGATACTCCACAAGCTATTATCCACAGGCGAATGGATTAGCGGAGGCCTTCAATAAGACGTTAGTAGGAATTTTAAAGAAAAGTTTAGATGACAATAAGCGACAATGGCATGAAAAGTTGGGTGAAGCTTTATGGGCTTATCGAACCACATATAGAACCTCAACTCAGTCTACACCGTTTGCTTTAGTCTTTGGGGC
>NW_021420767.1:0-1373 GCF_001605985.2 Dendrobium catenatum
AGAGGCTGACAAGGAACTGCAACTTTGAGCAAATAATGACATGTTCAAAATTTAATAAGCTTAGCATGCCAAACACTAAGGCATTACTAAACATGGGCAAGAACATCAGACACAAATATGATGTAATAAATGCCAACTGAGCCAAATTGAATCCCAATTAAAATTTCATTCTCCCTTTTCTTACGTATCTTTCTTCCCCTCGCCTATCACTCTTTGCTTTGCATCAGGGAACATATTTAAACTAGCTTTATACACAATTCATACATTGACCTTCATATTTGATTTACTAGTTCAAACACTGCAAATTCATTCTACATATGTTTAACAATAACCCATGTGTAGATACTAAATATATTTGTGTATATAATCCTACATGTATATGTTCCGCATAAAGACTTTGGCTAAGCCACATTATTGTTAGAGTAGGTAATGTAGAGAGCTAGGGCAGTGGAGAGATAAAAAGATTATTTTGGGGTCCAAATATTAGGAGAGAGAGAGAGAGAAGTGAAATAACACTGTCATTGCCAATCCTAAATCCTGGATGAGAAAAGTTGAGAGTTATGTTAGGTAGTCGACAACCAGCATATAACTTGTCGAATAATCATGACTTGAATCTTTTAATACATTGTGTTAATACTATTGTGTTTCCTGAAAGCAACGTACTATTGTATGGCCTAAATACAACGACAAGTATGCAAGGGCCGCTGCATTGACGCACGGGTGCAATGTGAAATAGGCAAGTGTCCACACATCAAGGATAGATGTGGGCAAAGAAGCTAGTCCATAAAATTAAAATTAAGATAAGAACTTGGAATATAAGTTCCCTTACAGGCAAATGAATGGAATTAATAGATATTATGATTTATAAGAAGATAAATATTCTATGCATTTAGAAAACTAAATGAGTTGAAGAGAATGCTAAAGAGATTGATAGTTTATGATTTAAACTATGGTATTCTGGTAAAAGTCGAACTATAAATAATATAGGTGTAATTATAAATAACAATTTAAAGGATAATATTGTAAAAATTAAATAAAGTTAAAGATAGGATTATAGCTTTAAAGATTATTATTGACATTAAGATTATTAATATTATAAGTGCTTATGCTCTTCAAATAGGTTTGTATATGGATTCAAAATTAAAATCTTGAAATGACTGAAAAATTAATATAAAAGATACCTTTTAAGGAAAAAAATTATTGGAGGAGATTTAAATGAATATGTTAGTAGAGATATAGTTGATTTTAAAAGCATTTATGGTGGCTATGAGTATGGAGCGACTAATGAATGTGGTAAGACCATATTAAATTTTTTTTAACTTATCATTTTATAATTGCTAATACCTTATTTAAGAAAATAGATAAGCATCTTA
>NW_021420768.1:0-212 GCF_001605985.2 Dendrobium catenatum
GAGTCACGTTTGTAGTGCAATACTCGGAGGGCGCCTTTGGCGAGTGGACGTAGGTCTAGTTGACCGAACCACTATAAATCCTTGAGTTCTTGTTTTTACTACTTCCGCATTTATTTTCTTCCGCACTTATTCTTGGGGTGACTTGGTTTGTGATAATCGTTCTTTTTCCTTAAAGAATTTTTTTAATATCAATTCACCCCCCCCCCCCCCCC
>NW_021420769.1:0-265 GCF_001605985.2 Dendrobium catenatum
CGCCGGCAAGGCCGCCGGCGAAGGAGATTGGAGAGGAGCGAGAAGCATCATCCATCGAAGAAAGAGAATGTCGCGCAGAGAAACTTCGGAGCCCTTGGCGAGCACACTCTGGTTGGATTAGTAAAAACCTGACCAGACATGTACATGGACGTGGACATTGAGATGTTGAAAGCTCACTATGATTTGATCATAGTAGAATTAGAGTTTCAAAGAAATGATTTAATAAATATTAAAATTATTTAATTATTATATAATCATTTAATAA
>NW_021420770.1:0-1076 GCF_001605985.2 Dendrobium catenatum
GAACTTATCATCGGATCCAGAACAGAACTTGTTTTCATATTTCAGAGCTCATTTTACATTTCCCTGACACATACAGAATCTCACAGGATCCTGATCCCTTATAACTCCCTTTTCATAACACACAATCATATCATGTCATTTCAAAATAAATTCGGACAATTTCAGAAATCGTACAAAAATCTAGCGGCATAACGGCAGTATACGGAATTTACACAAAAATTCACAAAATTAACAAATTAGCATAGAATATTTACAACAATATTGCAAGACTTTTATTCTACTGCTCAAACAATTTTAGACTTCATCAGAAATTACAGTCAAAATAAAACATCGCCGAATCAAAACTATCCGGTAAAAATTCTTCAGAAAATAATTAAAACGTGCGCACTCGGCACCTCAGAAACATACCAAAAGTTACGTGGTAAAAACTGAACCAATCGGAAAATACGGACGAAATTCGCTAACGAAAATGAAATCCGGACAGAAAAATCGTTCAAACTTCACCGTTCTGAAAATTGAGAAAGGCGGAATGTGTCTTACCTTGCGTACACCAATTTCTTGAACTACTGCAACAGACAAAAATGGACGGGAGTCGCCCAAAAATCACTTTTCCTTCATTTTTCTCTCTCCTGGGCTTTTCTCTCTCTTCAAAATATCTCATTTCTATATATATCCAGACTGATCGTCCCGGACGATCGCAACTTCGTCCCGAGACGATTTGGCTCTGGATGAATTTCATCCAGACGAGATTAATTATCGTCCCTGGACGACTTGGCTCTGTAAAACTTTTGTCCAGACGATCCGACTTTCGTCCAGACGAACCATGCAGCCAAACATGTTTTCCTGCACAACCTATACCGATCGTCCCGGACGATCCGACTTCATCCGGACGAACCTGGGAAAAAATGGCCTTTATAATCTCCCCAACTTCAGAAAAATGTTGTCCTCGACATTGCCAAATTAAAACTCAGTCAGAAAAGATATAGATATGCTTGCCTCATGTCCGACTCCTTCTCCCAAGTCGCTTCTCGTGCAGTTTGGTGCTTCCACTGCACCTTAGCCATCGGAATCTGTTT
>NW_021420771.1:0-1181 GCF_001605985.2 Dendrobium catenatum
TTGGTTGTCTATTATTATTATGATGAATTATATCTACTATAGGGTTAGCATAATCCCTAAAAGTAATAGAATGATCTTGATATGGTATAAGTTCAAACATTTTCAAACAACTTTTCTGTTTTTCTAATTTTTAAAGGGTAATTTCTATTTTAAAATCAAAGAATAAAGGTTCATTTATAAATCTAGAAAGCATACAACAATGTATAAAAAAAGTTATAAAAAGTGTAATATGAAAATTACTTTCCATGAAATGACACTAAAAACTTTATTGGGCATGTGGAGGGAACTTTTGAATGATGTAAAATTTGTGTGTTCTATCAACCCAACATGATTTAGAGTATATTCCTAGATCTTTGTTGAGTTTGTAGTTGTGAAAAAGAATATTTTCTAACCTCTTGCAGTTATAATATCTCCTTAAGAACCTAAAATATTTAACATCCTATGTCTAAGCATGCCAACATTCTATTTCAATATTCCTATTTATGCATGCATTCCATCAATGAGGCTACACATTATACTATATTTTAACTAAACATATATGTGGATCAAATAAAGAATGGTATAATACTAAAAACATCATTAGACATTTGAAGAAAAGAGTATTCATTAGTACTTAATATGATCTTTGCATCATCATTTAAAAATGAGAGATTTAATCAGACATATAATTATTCAAAAGAAAACACATTTTCATTAAATTAATAGAAAAAATAAATTACAAGAGAGCAATATAATTAGGAAGGATCAAGGTATCTCCTATACACAACTTTTTCCTTCGCTTATAGAGTTTATTCAACAAAAAACATGATTAACATGCCAATGGATTGTATCCTGTACTATCGATCCTAGCCTCCCTTAAATTTTAATCTAACAGGGAGCTATAAAAATATAATGTAAAAATTATTACATTTACCCCGGTGATTGAAATTGTCTTTAAATAAACATAACCTCTATTTATAGGAATTCATAAAAGACAACTTGCTCCATGGAACTTAAAATATTGGCATTGCGGCATTCTTACAAAAAAAATAAAAAACTGGCGCTAAATTTTTTGCTCCACTATAGAACTTGATGATGTGGAATAATTGCTTAGTGAATAGTCATGACCTTTCACTAGAACAACATCAAACTTGAAAGTTATAATTACATTACCGCAATACTATTGACATTCAAGCATTATG
>NW_021420772.1:0-397 GCF_001605985.2 Dendrobium catenatum
CAAGAGGCACGAAGATAAAATGACAAAAAGATTGGGTCGCAGTCTAATTTGGACTATTTATGCAAACGACAAGAAAAACCGCTCAAAAACTATAAGTATTCAATTCTGTACGCAGTGGATCGTCCCGTACGATCGTGGATCGTCCTGGAAGATTTTACTTAAACGACTTGAAACGACCTTATTTGTATATGTGTACGAATGACTTCGTACAGCTGATCATCCCGTACGAACTAGGTTCGTCCGATACGAACGGTTAATACTAGGTCGGTTCTAGAAACTGCTGAAAACCGTTCTAAGTTGGTTAATCATTTGGACGAAAATATATTCATCTGGACAAAAATTTTACAAAGGACTGATCATCTGGACGATTATTTATTTTGTCTGGACGAACATTTTC
>NW_021420773.1:0-863 GCF_001605985.2 Dendrobium catenatum
GTTAGAAAACTAACGGGAAGATCCTTTGTACGACCTTATTGTAAAGAAATTTCCTTTGCTAATTCGAATGTTGCAATTACATTTTTCTTGTAGCTTGATGCCTGACTTAGCACTGGATCAAAAATCACTTTGCCCAATCTTTAGTAATATGTATAGTTACTTCTTTTAGTAACTTAATGTATTATTTAGATTGGGTTCGAATAATTTTAAGTCTTCAAAAATTTAAATTTCTCCGTGTCCTAGCTAACAAGTTGCAGTTATATATTTTTATAATTCAACACGTAGTAGGACAAATCTTACGAAAACTTAAGCTTTTAAATCAAATCAAAATTTTATCCCTTTCTAAACCAACATATTATAGTTATATTTTTTTTATAGCTTAATATGTTTGGTAGGACAAAGTCCAAAAGCTCAAACCTTCAAATCAAAATTTTCTGCTTGTCCTAATAACATATTGTAGTTACATGTCATTTGTAGCTTGATATGTTTGCTTGGATATGGTCCAGAATTTGATATATACAAGATTTTCAAGATTAAATTCGATTTGATTTGAGAAAAGTTTGAATGTTCAAATACAAGTCAAACTTATAAAAATAATTTTGCTAGACAAAATAGCAGGTTGATTTATTTTAAAAAGAAATTCACCTCTAATTTTCTTAAACTGTAACTAAAACTTCATTGTGGTTGACTCCTCTAAAACACTTAAAGAATAAGACCTATGGTTTTCAATGCTAAAATGAAAAGTGTGTTCCCTCCCTCCCTCCACTTGGGTGGATTAACGCTTTAGATAAAGATATATGTAATCTAATTTCTTTTTGGAACCTCAAAGCACAAAAATTTATCTACTTTTTGCTAGGTTCCTA
>NW_021420774.1:0-321 GCF_001605985.2 Dendrobium catenatum
TTAGGAAAAGTAGAATGCAATGCAGATATGGTATGCTATGAATCATGCATCTTAGATCTCTACACCCAATGTGTACTATAGTGAATGGTACAAGTGTGTGAGATGTGTCCTAGCATGCCACAAGAAAACATCTAACTCCAGAAAAAGGGTTTCTTAAATGATTTGAATTATAATGCCTCTTCCTAGGTTCTGACTTAAGATCAAAAGTTGAAGTCATCCGATTTTTCTTACATGTATCTAAATCATTTTGAATCCTCAAATTTGTTCTTTTTAATGCATCAATCTCAATCCTCAATTTTTTCTCAATCTCTTTAGATTTCT
>NW_021420775.1:0-294 GCF_001605985.2 Dendrobium catenatum
GTATTCGTAGAAAGATTGTATGTATTGCAGATCTTTTTCGTGTATTTTCTTGCATTGAATCATTGCTGATGACATGAGTATTAGCACATTTTATTTGTATTTATTCGCCTTGCTGTTCTATTGCTTATACATGTCATGATGAGCATCACAAATCTTTTGATATCTTTGGGAATAAACTATGACTTGCACAATGAATTTTCATCCTCAAAATTCATTTGCAATCTATCGCATATCCCTTTCAATTTTTGTCATTTGTAGGTCTCACTTGCTTGCTTGTTGTAAATGGGTGAAACT
>NW_021420776.1:0-250 GCF_001605985.2 Dendrobium catenatum
ATTTGTAAGGAATAAAGTTTGGGAATTAACTATAAGGTCAAAGGATCAAAGTGTAGTTGGAACTAAGTGGGTATTCAAAAATAAAATGAATGACTCAAGAGTAGTTGGTGGGAAAATTTATGTCACCACAAAGATTTTGATTTCTCCTATTTTGTAATCGAATACTGCATTAAGAATAAAGTACAGTCTCGGGAGACTGACACAATATTCTTCAATGGATTCAATATCAGAATAGGTTTTTGAAAATTGA
>NW_021420777.1:0-235 GCF_001605985.2 Dendrobium catenatum
GAATCAATCAAAACAATACTATCTGGTCAATCGGTATGAAATCATCAAATCAATACAATAAATCCCAGTCTATGCTAGCAATGAATCAAAAGCAGCAGTTCAATACAGTGTAGAAACAATAGTATCAATCAATCAATTATAGTATCCATATCCATACAGTAATAGCGATAGTATCAATCAATATCAATGAAATCGTATGATAACAGTAAGTCCGTAAATCCGTCAGTAAAACCAA
>NW_021420778.1:0-388 GCF_001605985.2 Dendrobium catenatum
GGACTGATAGTACAAATTGGCAACGAGACATGCCAAAATATAGGGCAGAATTTGCATATGAATTATTTTGTAAAACGTTTCCAAAATAACAGTTTTTCATTCTGTGTATAAATGTTTCTGTGTATAAATGTTTTTCATTCTGTATATAAATGTTTCTGTGTATAAATATTTTTCATTCTGATTCTGTGTATAAATGTTTATTTCTGAATACTATATTTTGTTAAACGCATAACGCACGCACAACGTACGCCATATACACAAACTACGAACGCACAAAAGACGCACAACGTACGCAGTAAATTTTATTTATAAAATTCTATTAAATATTTTATGAGCCTTTAGATAGGTATGATTGGGAGGATAAGAGGGTTGGTTGATTTTTTATGAG
>NW_021420779.1:0-205 GCF_001605985.2 Dendrobium catenatum
TCTCATGTCTAGAAGTTGTCCCCTAATAAGGAGACTTATGTTGATATGATTACACCAAAAGAGGAAAGCTGTCATGTCTATAAAAAATCCTCCAAATCTCCAGTCATATATTAGAAGCGGCGGCCCCAACTTGGAGAGGATTATGAGTTGGATGAAGATGATAATTAATATGATGATGATGAAGAAGTGGAAGGGTGTATTGGTT
>NW_021420780.1:0-305 GCF_001605985.2 Dendrobium catenatum
GTTAGCGAGGTCGGACGTCGGAGTGCCGGTTGGATCTCGGTCGGCGATCGGAGAAGTTTCGTCGGCAGCGGTCGGAGAACCTTCGTCGGTCGCGGTCGGACGAGCAGAGGCGAGGGAAACGAAAGAGAAAGAACGAGAAAGAATGAAATGTGAGTTGTGGGCCTGGTCGTTTTAGAGCACTAACCGGCGGTTTTCCGGCGGTCCAAACCGCCGGTACAAAATTACTTATCAACGGCGGTCCAGGCCGACGCTAAACCGCTGGTGAATATTAGAATCCGGCGGTTTGCCGGCGATTTTTGGACCGC
>NW_021420781.1:0-265 GCF_001605985.2 Dendrobium catenatum
TGGTGCTCAATACCGCTGTGTATCGAGTGACGTGAAGTATTTTGGTTGGTCTCCGAACCATTTGGTGTACGCACTGAATAATTTCTCCAAAATATGAGGCATATCACATGAATTCTTTTTCTTCAATATATCACATTAAGAGTTAAATTTTTATTTAAAATCTAATATAAAGTAGTTAATTTTTAACATTTTATAATTAAATCTTTTTATGTCGATTTCTACCTTTCTTAATATTGATTGGATTTATTGAATTATGTTTTGTTTG
>NW_021420782.1:0-221 GCF_001605985.2 Dendrobium catenatum
ATTCTAGTCTGTTCATCCATAAATAACGGTTCGCCAACCCTGGCGGCGGCCAGCCTTGCCAAATTGGCTTCATCCCAGTACTCAAGCGGCAGGTTTGGAAGGCGAATCCAAACCGGCGATGTGAACTTCATAGATGGATTGGCCGCCACACCAGCACTCCATTGTTCAACCCCAATGATTTGGCCAGCCACGTACCAGGGACCTCCAATCAGGACATTGTC
>NW_021420783.1:0-322 GCF_001605985.2 Dendrobium catenatum
AGGTACGTAGTTTCTTGGGCATGGACGGATATTACAGAAAGTTTGTGAAAGGATTTTCACAGATTTTGACTCCTCTGACGAGACTGACGCATAAGTCAGTACCTTTTATTTGGACACCGGAGTATGAAGCTAGTTTTCAGAGATTGAAGGATTGTCTGACTTCAGCTCCAGTGTTAGCACTTCCGTTAGGTACGGAAGGTATTCAGGTGTTCAGTGATGTTTCACTGAAAGGTTTGGGCTGTGTGCTGATGCAGAATGGAAGGGTAATTGCTTATGCCTCTAGATAGTTGAAACCACATGAGAAGAATTACCCGACACATGA
>NW_021420784.1:0-303 GCF_001605985.2 Dendrobium catenatum
TAGTAACAAGTTAGCTAATGTTGTGCTAACTTAGCTCCTTTTACGAACTTTTGTTAGGATGATATCACTTTGAATAAGGTTCCTCCTTCATTCTATAATATTTTGAAGGAGCAATCCACTTTGTAGTTCTTTCATTTCTTTTGGTTTTAATTATAAAGCTTGCTTTGGATTTTTTCAAAAAAAAAAAAGGGTTTGCTTACTTTTTCCGTATTTACTTAAAGCTTAAGAAAACCCTTGATATTTTCGGTACTTGATCTTGAAAATTATTTTTTTTTATTCACCAATTTTTGCATCAATCTTCTA
>NW_021420785.1:0-255 GCF_001605985.2 Dendrobium catenatum
AAGCGAGGATCGAAGGAATTTTTCTTCAACAAGTCCGCTGAAGCACAAAGCACAGGACCGAAGAAAACTATCCCAAAGTTCACGAAAAGCCTTAGGCTGAACTAAGTGGATTCTGTCATCAACAAGTCCGTTACGCACAAAGCTCTGGACCAATGACTTTCCTCCATCGACCTAACACAAACCTAAGGGTTTAGGTCATTAACATCTACTCCTTCAATAAGCCCGCCAAAGTAGGAAGTATAGGGCCGAAGATAA
>NW_021420786.1:0-500 GCF_001605985.2 Dendrobium catenatum
TCTGGTTTCGTCTCCGATGAGTCCGATGCCGAATCCGTCTAAAATGCTTTTTATACTCTCATCTTGTCCTTAGTTTAGGTTTCTCCTTACCCTTTCCTTTGCTTGAGTGATATTTAAGTGTAGGACAATCAGTTCTCACGTTTTCTGATTTCCTGCATTCATAGCAAACAACTTCAGAAGATCATTTAGAATTTTTATGATCCCTACCTTTTCTCCAATGATGCCTTTGTTTCTTTCTTAGAAAGCTTTTAAATTGCATTGTGATGAAGGCAACTTCGTCGCTTTCAGACCCGGAAGTTTCAAAATCTGATTTGTGCATCTTCAATGCAAATGTTTTCTCCTTCTTCTTCTCACCTGCATCAAGATTTCTTTGATTCACTCCTTGCTCATAAGCAATGACCGAGCCAAGTAAGTTATCAATAGAATAAGTATTCAAATCCTTAGATTCAGTGATTGTAGTGATTTTAGCATCGTATGATGAAGGCAAGCATCTCAAAATC
>NW_021420787.1:0-887 GCF_001605985.2 Dendrobium catenatum
TGCTCCTCGACGAACTTTCGTCGGTCTTCTAACCGACGGTACTTCTACCCGACGTCAAACTTCTGCTCGTCAGCGGACTTCTACTCGACGTCGGACTTCTGCTCGTTAGCGGACTTCTACTCGTCGTCGGACTTCTGCTCGTCGACGAACTTTCGTCAGTCCTCTACCCGACGTTGGACTTCTGCTCGTGAGCGGACTTCTACTCGACGTCAGACTTCTGCTCGTTAGCGGACTTCTACTCGTCGTCGGACTTCTGCTCGTCGATGAACCTTCGTCGGTCTTCTACCTGGCGCTGCACCTTTACCCGACTACAGACTTCTACTTGTTGTCGGACTACTAACCGTCGTCGGACTTTTGCCCGTCGATGGACTTTCGTCAGTCTTGTACCTGACGCTGCACCTCTACCCGACTTTGTACTTTTACCAGATGTCGGACTTCTACCAGATAATAGACTTTCGTCGGTCTTCTACCCTACGCTGTATGACTACCCGATGTTGAATTCATGCCTGTCATCATACTTCTCCCCGATGCTGGAAGTTTGCCCGTCATTCCAACCTCTCTCCTTACAACGGTCTATCCGACCTCCATCGCCAACCACCAAACATCAGAACACCACAAAATCTCTCGAAGAAAAGAGGGAGAAGAGAAGAAGGGGGAATCTCCGGACTTCCTTGCCAAGAGAGGGGCCTCGAAAAATCGAGGGAAGGCCTCAATAGTAAGGACAGAGGGAGAAGAGAATAAGGGAGAATCTCCGGACTTCCTTGCCAAGAGAGGGGCATCGGAAAACCGAGGGAAGACCTCAATAGTAAGGACAGAGGGAGAAGAGAAGAAAGGGGAATCTCCGGACTTCTTTGCCAAGAGAGGGGCCTCGAAAAATCGAGGGAAGG
>NW_021420788.1:0-279 GCF_001605985.2 Dendrobium catenatum
ACAGTTTTCCTTTACTCCTACATCAGCTGAAATCATCATATAGCTCTCCAGCAATCTAATAATATTCCTAACTCCCCATATAAATATAGCTATAACTGCAGCCCATTTCCTAAGTTTTAGCCCACTTCATATTATGAAGGTCCATCAGCTTTTGTTGCAAGAAAACATTACCTAGTTTCATTAATCACCAAAAGCCCATCACTTTCTTTATAAAACCTGTAGTTTCATTTCACAACATCCATAAACTTCATTTCCTTTAATACTTAAACAGTCCATTTT
>NW_021420789.1:0-269 GCF_001605985.2 Dendrobium catenatum
CGGACATAATGTTTAGTGTGTGCCTTTGTGCCCGTTTTGAAGCAGATTCTAAAGAGTCTCACTTAACTGCTGTCAAAAGAATTCTTAGATATCTACTAGGCACCCCAAACTTAGGAATTTGGTATCCCAGACACAGTACTTCCTTTGAAATCTTAGCGTACTCAGATTCAGATTTTGCAGGATATAGGATAGATAGAAAAAGCACCTCTGGTACCTACCAATTCATAGGACGATCATTAGTTTCATGGTCTAGTAGGAAACAAAACTCA
>NW_021420790.1:0-1107 GCF_001605985.2 Dendrobium catenatum
GTTCTCTCTCTCTCCCTCTCTCTCTCTTTTATCTCTTCCTCTCCCTCTCTTCTGTCTCCCTCAATCTCTCACTTCCTATCTTGCTCTAACCTAAAGTCACAATCAACAAATTAGATCTACCCTAAACTAAAATAACACTTAATAAAAAAAAGATTAGATCTACCCAAATGATTACAACATTACCTCTTGCATTACTACCTAAATCATCCAAAATATCTCTAACACTTGCAAATGTCTAGTGATGACAAATAATCAAAGAAATAAGATAAAAAATTACCTTAAAATACAAAATCTAGGGTTGTCGGCGGCGTGAGATCCGGAGTGAGATCGACGGCGGTCGGAGATACGGCGTCGGCGGTCGAATTGGGGTCGGCGGTCGGAGATGCTTCGTCGGCGCGATAAATGGAAGTCGATCGCGAGCGGAGGTGACGACAGAGCGACCGAAACGAGAGAGAGAAGGAAAAAATAGAAATGAAATGTGCGGTGCGGGTCTATTCGTATTAGGGCATTTACCGGTAATTTTCCGACAGTCCAGACCGCCTGCAGAAAATAACTTATCAACGGCGGTCCAGGCCGCCGTTAAATCGCCGGTTTATATTGATGTCCGGCAGTTTACCGGCAGTTTATGGACCGTCGCTAGTACCGGAGGCTTAACGTACCAAACCCATCGGTTAGGCTCCATTAAAAGCTGGTGGTCAAACCGCCAGCGAAATCGTCGGTTAGAACCGCCAGTAATAGGCATTTTTCCTGTAGTGTTAGAGTGCACTTCCTTGCATTAGAATAAATGATCAAATGGTTGGCACCAACTCTACTTGCAAACCTCATCCATATGATAGAGCATCATACTAAGCCTAATTATTAGTTGCCTGGAATTTTATCTAAACAACTTGTGTTCGAAAAATTCTAGTTGTGTTATCTAAGACCATGCTTTCTCCTACACCATGGTTTCCCAAGGTCCCATCCAAATATAACATCTACGTTGGGTACTCATCACTTGCCACTTCCTTTTTAGCATCATATTAGTTGAAGTCTACGACGAACTCAATGAGTGTTTTAGCCTTTAATGGTAGTTTGTGAAAGTTCGTTAGGGATGTTAAGCCCTTATGA
>NW_021420791.1:0-546 GCF_001605985.2 Dendrobium catenatum
AGTCAGGGCCTCCGCAGCCTGCCAGCCATGGCTTCTGCATGCTGCCAGCCATGGCCTCCACAAGCTGCCAGCCTGGGCCTCCGCACGCTGGCTGCCAGGAACTCCGCAGGCTTGCCGCCAGGGCCTCCGCAAGCTTGCTGCCAGGGCCTCCGCATGCTGCCAGCCAGGGCCTTAGCACGTTTGCACGCACATTTGATTATTCTTTCACAACCAACAATCATATCATAGGCACAAGCGACTTGTCGCTTCATTTACTAGCGGATACATTTTTTCCCGTATGCATCAAGATACATAAGCTATGGGCAGGTTGGCATGCAGGGTCTCGAAGTGTTGGCAAGCAGGGCCGAGGCACACCTGCAACTTCCCCTTAAGGGCCAATAGCACGCTGTCTTTGATGCGCAATTATGTTGTGTAACTAGGCACACCTGATTTTTTTTTCGCAACCAACAATCGAAGGCACAGGTAGCATATCACCTCATTTTTTCACAAATAACAAACGAACGCACAGGTAACAAGTGAATGGACTGCTATGTTGATGGTTGGCCA
>NW_021420792.1:0-261 GCF_001605985.2 Dendrobium catenatum
AAAGAATCTTAGTTTCAAAAACTATTGGCTAAAATGAATTAGACATTTGTTTAGAGAAGAAAAATTATACCACAAAACAAGGTCAGAAGGAGGAAAACTATCCACAGTGTTTCTCCCTTTAACTAAATTTAGAAAAGCTAAACACAATCTTCAAAACTTCAAAATCTAAAACCTTGAAAAGATTCAACATATGGAAGGCCAATTTTAAAGAACAACGTGAAAACAAAACACATAAAAACAAAAACAAAACACAATGAAACA
>NW_021420793.1:0-792 GCF_001605985.2 Dendrobium catenatum
CGTCCTGGACGAACCTGGAGCAAAACTGATATTACACGAACAACCACGAAAAAGCCGAACAGCAACGACCAACGAGCAAAGTCAAACAACAACGAAGCCGCACAGCAACGAACGAACTCCCGTTGTTGCTTCCAATCAAAATGTTGTAACTTCCGATCCGATGGGAAGGGAAAATCGTCAAAGGAGCGATGTTGAATATCCACGAAGGAGCCGAACAACAACGAGCGAAGTCGAACCTCAACGAAGCCGAACAGCAACGAGCGTACTCCCGTCGTTGCTTCTGATCAAAATGTTGTAACTTTCGTTCCGATAAGAAGGGAAAATCGTCAAAGGAGTGATATCGATCAGCCATCAAGGAGCTGAAGAAGCGATGCATGGAATCTCTAGTTCTCTACACCTCTTGCGAAGCAACGAAGCCCAACATCAACGGCGAAAAGAGAAGATGAAAGGCACTATTCGGGTCGGGTTGACCTGAGCCCGAAGCGGGTTGGGTTCGGTAGAGAAAATCGACCCGTTTGCAAAAATGGGTCAGGTTGACCCAAACCCGAATAGTGTCAGGTTAGTTTCGGGTTCGACCCGAATTGACACCCCTACTGCAATTGCAAACTGGCGGGATGGGCAAGCATGCTAAGGATTGATAAAATTAGGACAAAAAGAATTTTTGAGGGTGAGCAAAATATCAAAAATACCCCATATAATACTTTTTTTTTAGGGTGGGCAAATGACTCCAACGTGGATCCACCCATGTTTATCGTCTATCATTATTCACAACATTGATGCATATTATAACTA
>NW_021420794.1:0-240 GCF_001605985.2 Dendrobium catenatum
GTCGCACGGGGGTACCATCCCACCATGCCCAATAAAGGCGTGTATAAGAGGTTTTCTGGTGCGCCTCTAATGGTAAAATGGAGTTTATGGTGATTACCCACCTCATCTTAGTCACCGTACCAGGCTCACACCCCACCACGCACAATAAAGACGTGTATGGGTGATTTTTCGATCCGCCGCAAACAATGAAAATAAGCTCTCGGAGTTTTAGGGATCGAGGGGTTATACCTTCGTGATGAG
>NW_021420795.1:0-616 GCF_001605985.2 Dendrobium catenatum
GTCCAGCAAGGATATTTGAGTCAGCCGGGTCCTGATTGGCCGAGCTGGGCATAGGGAAATGCTGGGAAGAGCCATCGGTTTGAGCTGGAGGTGGACGGGCTTAGCCGCATAGGGGCAGGGGAGTGTAGAAAGAATTTTTAAGATAAATGAAAAAGTGATGCTTAAAAAGTGGTAGCTTGTTTTTCTTGGCGAAACGGTTTGAAAGTGGGATTAGTGGACGGTTTTTTTCCGAAGCTCCAGGCTTTGATTGGCTCGGGGTTTTAACTGTTTATTAAATCAATTTTTTATTACAAAAAACTTTTAGTTGAATTTTTTTTATACTAATAAAATTATTTTGAAAAATAGTCCCAAATTAAGCATCAAGTATCATTTAGGTCAGCTTTTTTACCACTCTCTAAAATGATTTTTTAAGATAAATTTCTCATTTAAAAAATTTTTATACTAAAAAATTGCTTTAAAAAGTAATAGTTAAGCTATCTCAAACAAAATCTCAATCTCCAAAGTAGCAGCTTGTGTATCCTTTGATAAGGTTGTTATTATATTCAAATTTGTACGAGAATAATACCAGACAAATCTTTAGAATAGCTTGAAACCTATGTAAGAATGAAGGGAAAAA
>NW_021420796.1:0-993 GCF_001605985.2 Dendrobium catenatum
TTCATGAAAAATTTGAGACTATTTAATATTTAGTCTCATTTTTTTAAGAAAAAGTATGATTATAGCTCAAAATTATTATAATGAATAAATATATGATAAAATTAACAAATATAGAATGAGAAATTATAAATAAGAGATTGTGAAATGCATTAATAGATAAGTATATAAAATTATGAATGACAATTTTTAGAGAAAAATGAACCAAAAGTAACATTTTTTTTTGTCATTATATAAAATGGAAATTAAAAAATTGTCAAAATTTTCATAATCATTTGCAATTCAAATAAAAATAGGAGACAAGTCTAATACATAAAAGGAGTAAGACAATAAGCCAATTATAGAGTTATGCTTCATTTGAGACGACTTTCTTACTATTTCTTAAAGCAAACACCTTTCTAGCACAAAAATTAAAATTTTTGTACTATAAAACTGCTTTAAAAAGTAGTACGAAAGTCGTCCCAAATGGAGCCTAAGACTTTTAGCAAGATATATAAAACCAGATGAAATACCAAAAATTAAAATAAAAAAAATAGAATTTATGCAAAAAGATTTTCACACAATAAACATAATTCTTCATGAAGCACTCAACAAAAATGAATTGATGATGTTTTCATAAAGCACAAACCAAATAGCTGGAAAAGAATATTGTGGTTTTTTTAGTTCTTCTTAATTAAGCTGAGAAAATGCTTATATTGATTAAAAAGAAAAAAATTTAATTACCAACCTTCAAAATTCTCTTATACCCTTCATTCTATAAAAAAGTAGGAAAAATTTTTCCAAACGTGGAGAAGATACATAAAGAAGAGACAATTTTGATCTGTTAAGAGGTTGTGGTAGCTAGCTAGCTAGCTTCAAAGATGCTTTCTTTATTTCTTTCTTTCTTGGCATTTTTAGAGCTGATTAGATGGTTCAGTTTGTAATCTGTACACTTCAAACAAAAGCTGCAAGATTCCTATTAAAATATATATAACTTTATTTTCTGTTTTTGAGAAG
>NW_021420797.1:0-244 GCF_001605985.2 Dendrobium catenatum
GAAAACAAAACAGAGAAAGAAAAATATATGCTGGACAGTTTTTCTCTTCACACAAACTTTCCCCTTCTTCTATTTCAAAAAGAAAAAAAATTGCAGTATTTAAAAACAGAACACGGAGAGGAGATGATGTATTCGGTACATAGCAAAAACCAAAAATAACTGCTTCACAGTTATTTCAATACAAAAACAAAAACTAAATAGTAACTACTATATAGTTATTTTTCTAAACAAACACCTAAACATA
>NW_021420798.1:0-221 GCF_001605985.2 Dendrobium catenatum
ATAAAATATTTAATCGAGATTGCTTAACTTCATTTGTTCCTTCATAATTAATACATAATCAATCCCAAATCTCTTTACAAGTAGCAAAAGTTGAAAGACGCATGTAATATTCAAATTTTAAAGCACAAAAAAATAGTTTAAATATTTTGCATTATGTTGTGCTAAATCCCTTTCATCAAAAGTCTATTCAGTAAAAGAAAGTTCAATTTTAATGCCATTAA
>NW_021420799.1:0-479 GCF_001605985.2 Dendrobium catenatum
TCATGACAAATTGATATGTTTCCAACAATAATAATAGTCACCATTATCAACAATAATTATGATGGGTGCTCGTTATTGGCAATAAGTATGATGTCAACCATCGTCACTAATGACATCCCCTCACCATATGTAACAACACTGATCCTTGTTGTTTCCACAAACATCAATGTTTGTCAAACCTAAAAATATTAGCTCTCACTATCGTCAGCAATATTAATGTCAACATTAACAATAATATCGATCATCGCCGCCTTTAAAATGTTAGCTTCATATTATCTCCAATAAGGTTGAGGCATATCTTCGCCAAAAAAATTAATTTTCACCATTGCCAATAACATTAATACTCATTTTTGCCACCATATATGATGAATATTATCTTAAATAGTATAAACTCCCATCAACCACAAAAAAATGTTGATGCCCACAATTGCAAATAAGGTTGATGTATGGCATGTTTAACAAAGTCAATGTTTGTCATT
>NW_021420800.1:0-286 GCF_001605985.2 Dendrobium catenatum
CCATAGAAATCATTCGAGGGCAGTTGCATGTAACACACATTTGTGGAGTTATCCAATTTTTTTTTTTTTTCGATAAGGAATTTGGATGAATAAACTGCCCATATTCATAGATTACGAGTTGCGAGTGGCATAGATTGCTTAGAGATTTTGGTAGTAAAGCTTGAAGAACCTTCAAGTATCGAAGACGTGACAAATATCCAATTGTCTCAGGTATCCTTTTTAGGCACAAAGCATAGATGTACAACAAATAGATGATTTTCGATACTTTAAAAATTAGAGCAAGTAC
>NW_021420801.1:0-317 GCF_001605985.2 Dendrobium catenatum
TCAGAACAGAATCAGACAGATATCAAATCGGACAGATAAGAACAAACAGATCAAATCAGATAGATACAGATAGATCAAATCAGACAGAACTGAACGGAACAGAAGTCATATCAACTCAAAAACAGAACGGATCAGACATATCAAATCAGAAACGGAATCGTACCGAAATCAGAAATTCAGATCATATCGGAACAGAACAGAATCGTATCAGAATCAGATCATACAAATCATATCGTACAGAACAGAATCGTGTCAGAATCATATCAGAAATCATATCATACAGATCAAATCAATTCATATCGTACGGAAATCAGAAT
>NW_021420802.1:0-293 GCF_001605985.2 Dendrobium catenatum
TGATGCATAATTTATCCCAAATCTCTTTACCAGTTTTGCAAGTTGAAACACGCATGTAATCCTCAGATTTCAAAGCACAGAAAAAATAGTTCAAACACTTTGCATTTAATTGAGCCAAATCTCGTTCATCAAAAGTCCATTCAGTAAAAGCAACTTCAATTTTAACACCGTTAATTTCACGAGAAGGTGGAGAATAACCTTCTTGAATAAGCATCCACATGCAATAATCAGTAAATTGTAAAAATGTTGACATGCAGGTTTTCCAAAAATCAAAAGGTAGGTTATCGAACAGG
>NW_021420803.1:0-956 GCF_001605985.2 Dendrobium catenatum
CAGGAAGTAGATTTTTCATTTTTAGAAAAGTGAATGTGTGTATTGATTAGAGAAAAAATTTCACAAAACAAGAAAAAATTAAAGAATAAACAAAGATAAAAATACAAAATAAAAATTGAAACAAAACAAAAAAAAGGAAAATAACTAAAAACAAAACACAACACAAACACACAAACAAGGCTTTTAACCATTATCTTTCTCCTAGTCTGATGCTTCAGAAACCAGGTCTATTTAGAAGATTTTTTGCTTTTCATTAATTCCCCAGTTTATAATTTGCTTTGCTTTACCATTTTCTTTTGCAAAAAGAATTCACAAATTAGGGTATTGATTTTTCATTTGTTCAGGCTTCCTACATCGAAAGCAAATAAGGTCAGAAGAAATATTAACATCCTTACCATTTTTACATTTATTTCTCTTTTGTTGATGCTTATGCTTTGGTGAGCTTTTTTATTTGCTCGATAAGTCATTGCATTCGTCACCAACTAAGCTATCTTTTTTCTGTATTTTTAGCTTTTAGAATAATCGTTTCACCTGTATCCATAAGCCTTTGACCCAAACTTTGCTCGTAGGCAATGAGTGAGCCAATCAAATTATCAATAGAATATTTATTCAAATCTTTTGATTCATAAATAACACCTACTTTAGCATCAAACCTATCCAGTAGACAACGAAGAATTTTGTTAACCTTTTCAAAATTTGAAAATTGTTTTCCTAAAGCATGCAATGATGTCACAATTTGAATAAACCTAGTATACATGTCTAAGATTGTCTCATAAGGTTTCATGGAAAACAGTTCATAATCATGCATTAACATATTCAACTTAGATTGCTTGATTTCACTACTGCCTTTGTATATGGTGTGTAGTTTATCCCAAACTTCCTTACCAGTAGTGCACATGGATACTAACATAAATTCTTTAGAATTTAAAGCACAGAAAAAGCAATTTAATGATTTT
>NW_021420804.1:0-229 GCF_001605985.2 Dendrobium catenatum
ACCCAATCTTTTAAAAGGCATACTTAGGGAATTAATTTGGGATTGAATAATGATAAGTTTAGTTTCAAGAATGAGAGCTCTATATGCCCTAAAATGGATATATCACTTTAGCTTTAGTTATAGAGAAAAAAAGAACTGTTACAACTTGAAAGCGGGGCCATTGGATCAAAACTAAAAGATAAGGCCAAATTGTCTTTCCATCTCTAACAATTATCATACATAAAATCTT
>NW_021420805.1:0-245 GCF_001605985.2 Dendrobium catenatum
GAACATACAAAGCTAGGCCAAAAGGAGACCTAATCAAGAAAAAAATACAACATATAGCACTACAAAAAGCGGGAAAAAAAAAAAACACAGCATATAGCCCTACAAAGTTAGGCCCCGAAGGCTACCGGGCTATGAACCACCAACTAGTTGTCAGGCCAGGACCATCCTTGGAAGAAGAGAAAGCAATATCCATAAGGCCTAAATAAGCCACCAAAACCTAGCAAAAGGCTACCAAAAAACCGAGC
>NW_021420806.1:0-207 GCF_001605985.2 Dendrobium catenatum
GAATGGGAGCTTGCGGAGTGCCAGGAGTTAAAGCAGAGGAGTCTCCCATGACGAAGTTGAGCCATTAGGCACAGTGCTCTGATACCATGTTGAATCCAAGCATTCGAACACCAAATGTATCAGAAGACAGGGAGAAGACGATGAACAGTAGTCACATTGTATTGTGTTCTAATGTAAAGCATATTACATGTGTTTTTATAATAGAAA
>NW_021420807.1:0-271 GCF_001605985.2 Dendrobium catenatum
AGCAAAGAAGAAAATCTCCGGACTTCCTTGCCAAAAGAGGGGCCTCAGAAAACTGAGGGAATACCTCAATAGAAAGGACAGAGGGAGATGAGGAAAGAAGAGAATCTCCGAACTTCCTTGCCAAGAGAGGGGCCTCAGAAAACTGAGGGAAGGCCTCAATAGAAAGGACAGAGGGAGATGAGAAGAAAGGAGGAGAAGAAGAGAAGAAAACAGAAAAAGAAAAGAGGAGAGGGACAATTTTTCTAAAGGCCCTAGGGGTCTATTTATAGTT
>NW_021420808.1:0-207 GCF_001605985.2 Dendrobium catenatum
TTCTTAAGGACATCTTAGCTCATTTTGAAAGCATGCACGCAATAATATGATAAACCTATGTTGAGTCTTATGTGCTTCAATGAAGTTTCGAGGGCAATTGGTATGCTATAGTTCTCTACCTTTTTATTTTTGCAGTAAGATGTCATATTTTGCCAGCTTTAATAGGTCAGTAACTTGCAGCAAGCATTCTCGATGAATCATGAATAA
>NW_021420809.1:0-603 GCF_001605985.2 Dendrobium catenatum
CATTCCGGGTTAGAATGTTAGCTTCAGACTCTTGGGCCGGCAGATTTGATAAGTGGACTGGGAGTTGTTGATGCTGAGCTCGGAGCTCAGCGTTTATCTTTCTTCTTTGCCTCCTTGTAGGCCTTCCTCCATATGAGGAGGCCTCAGCATCGTATTTCCCCGGTGCGGATAACCCGATTGGCAGAGTGGTGGTGTTTGCAATCACCACGGAGATTCTTCCACCATTCACAATTCTCCTGGTGGTTAGGGCTTCGGGCTGTGATAGCCTCTCGAATACAGAAATCCTCACACGAGGATTTTCGGTAGTAGGTCGTTGTGCTGGCAGATGCACACGACGGGTAGGAGCTTCATCAGCATTGAGTCTTCTGGCAGACTTCTCAACATTCCTACCATTCACAGGAATGGCGGCATTCCTTGCAGCAATCGTCGGAAAGTCAACGCTACCAAACTGGATAGTAGCTCCGGCATTTTCGGTCTCAATAACAGCATTCGCCAGCTGAATCCTGGCTCCTTGTCCCAGTTGGACAGTCATCGGGGTGTTCTGTAGATCCATCTGCATAAATGAACGGCAAGGGTTAGTAATCAGAATCTGATACATCACCC
>NW_021420810.1:0-308 GCF_001605985.2 Dendrobium catenatum
AATTTTGCCAGAAATAAATCACCAACTTTAAGTAAGCAGTTGGATTTTTTGTTTAAAAAATTTGTAGAAAATTTTTTGGCAAAATTCTACTAGTTGTTTTATGTTATTGGAAGATTTTCCTATGGAGTGACTGCCTAAATATTGCCAGCAAAAGTTTCATCAGAACATCCGCTAGTAACATCTACGAAAATTTTTTCACTGAATCCATAGGTATTTCTATTACTATTTCTAGCAGCCTGCTATTTGCGAGAAAGGTCGCCGAAGATAATTATTTTTCTTGTAATGGAGGAAAGGGAGGTGGAGGATCC
>NW_021420811.1:0-293 GCF_001605985.2 Dendrobium catenatum
CTCGATAACAAGAGAGAACTTTCGATTAAGGCTAGTCATCGATCAGATACGTATAAAGAATACGTGGTATCTGGCATATAGTAGCAGCAATAGACATTGGTATTTGAAAAGTTTGGATTAGGGGAATTGAAGAGTTGGGTTTTTTGGATTTTGGGTTGGAAGATTTGATATTTAAATAGAAATTTTACCATCTTTCACTTAAAGCGGATGTTGGGGGAATGGATGATGGGCCCGATCAAGATCCCATGGTTCCGTCGTCCCGCGCCATCGTGGTCCCTGGTCTACTTAGTCAG
>NW_021420812.1:0-242 GCF_001605985.2 Dendrobium catenatum
CGAAGACCCATGCACGCCTTTCTCTGGCGTGGTGGGGAAACAAAATTTCATGGCCGCGGTGTCCTCGTACGATGGCACCTACCGTGTACGCTTTTCTCTAGCGTGGCGGGAGGCCCAGTTTTCCGTAGTTTTCCCCTAAACGGGGGAGACGCCGGGAGGCTGCCGAAATTTTCACTGAAGATTCAAGAACTTGACAGAATTTGGACATATAGAACTTGAACTGAACAAGACTACAGAGGACT
>NW_021420813.1:0-428 GCF_001605985.2 Dendrobium catenatum
CCCATGACTTCTAGTCTCCATTGGATAAGGACCCAAGTGGTAAGTCTGTTGATCAGAAGAAGTATAGAGGCATTGTTGGATCTTTACTTTACTTGACTACGAGCTGACCTGATATCATGTTTAGTGTTTGTCTTTGTGCTAGATTTCAACCTGACCCTAAGGAATCCCACATAACTGCTGTTAAGAGAATTTTTAGATGCCTTTTGGGGACACAAGGCTTAGGGATTTGGTACCCTAGACACAGCACTTCTTTTGAGATTACTGGTTTTTCTGACTCTGATTTTGTAGGATGCAAGGTGGATAGAAAAAGTACTTCTGGAACTTGTCAATTCATTGGACAATCTTTGGTCTCTTGGTCTAGTAGGAAGCAAAACTTTATTGCACTTTCCAGTGCTGAAGCTGAATACATTGCTCTTGGAAGTTGTGTG
>NW_021420814.1:0-546 GCF_001605985.2 Dendrobium catenatum
ATAGAAATAAAGGCAGAGTGGTTCACCTCCTTCCTAAATCCATGTCTAGTCTTAACTCTACTAAAAGGGTCTCCTAAGATCAAATCCTTGGGGTGACTTGTAGAGTATCTCCAATCTCTAGGAAAAGTGTGTGAAGTTTCTCCCCTTTCAACAAAGTTCTCCTCCTTGGGTGACACCTTCTACTCCTTCATTACACTACAGGAAAAACAGCTCTTACCGGGGGCCCTAACCGGCGGTTTATAGGCCGCCGATTTTACCGACGGTTTGGGCTGCGGTGTAGCCGCCGGTGTTTAACGGCGGCTTACCGGTGCCTATCCCTCATTGTGCCGCCGGTACTAAAGGCGGTTATATAACGTCGCTAAACCGCCGGACAACAATATGGACCGGCGGTTTACCGACGGTGTTGGCCGTCGTTGATAAGTAAATTTTTACCGACGGCACAAACCGCCGGTAGAAGCCCTAAAATGAACACCCGCACCTCGCATTTCATTTTCACTTTTTCCCTCTTATCTCTCTCGGTCGCTCTGCCCTAGCTCGCCTCCGACC
>NW_021420815.1:0-295 GCF_001605985.2 Dendrobium catenatum
ACATAAAGCTATTTTTGTTGGGCTTTTGGAAACTAAAATGTCTTTTATTGACAGTAAGGAAGTTAATTATTTAATTGGCATTGGTTGGGATTTCAATTTTGTTCCGTCAGTTGGTCTTTCAGGAGGTATATTGGTAATGTGGAAGAGCAGGATGGCCTCTTTTAAAGTGATTGATTCTTCTTCACAATTTATTATTGGTGATCTGGATGTTTCTCTTATTGGTAAGTGGAGGATAGTTACTTTTTATGGCAACAAAGAAGTACACAAAAGAAGAGATCTATGGAGTGGGTTGAAT
>NW_021420816.1:0-236 GCF_001605985.2 Dendrobium catenatum
TATATTCTACGAGCAGATTTAGTTATTTTGAATGAGAAAAAATTTTTAATAAGATTTATTCTATTAATAGAATTATTCTAAAATATTATACTCCATGTTCTAGTAGTTATTAAAACTATATATTTAAAAAACAAAAAACTTTAATGAGAAGGGGAATTAATTTTTTTTATTATTTTTGATAAAATTTTGAGTATTTATTTTATAAGATCGATCAAATCAAAAATAGAATTATTCTA
>NW_021420817.1:0-307 GCF_001605985.2 Dendrobium catenatum
TCCGAGCCGAAAGCAAAGGTAACAGAAGGCACGAAAGAAGCCATGACACTGCTGCCAAGAAAAGAAAGTGAAAGGTTAGAAATCAGAATTGAAATAAGAAAGGATGAATGATTTGGCAGAGATTTGATAAATATAGAATAAGGGACGGAATAGCCTGCTAGGCTAGAAAAGAAATAGAGTAGGGGGAACCCTAGCTACAGGGAAAGGAACCATAACTAAGGAAACACCCTAACTAAGAGTGGGACGAACCTAATCTAAGGAGTACCAATTCTGGAGTACACACAAGAAAAGATAATATATAATCCAA
>NW_021420818.1:0-290 GCF_001605985.2 Dendrobium catenatum
TGCAACACTGATACAAGCAGACAGAAGGCGTCTACAATCTACAACGCAACGCCACCGGATCCGTAATACTCGTGCTAGCGGACAGAAGGCGTGTGCAAGCCCTCAAATGAAAAGTTGTGCACACTCAAATGGTTGTTACCTGCACAACTACAAATATTTTCAAAATACTCCTACACGTGCACTATAAATTGTATACACATAGGTACACTAAAGAGGGAAATACAATCTCGACCCGCATGGGCCCCGGCGAGCTTGTTATTGATACACACGTGACGTCTAGGGATGCTGCG
>NW_021420819.1:0-330 GCF_001605985.2 Dendrobium catenatum
TGTAGGGTCTATGCCATTATATTATGCATACAGAGCATCAAGAAAGGCTCAGGTTAATTCATGAAAAGTACAAAGAAGATTTCAATCACCAGCTTCTGAACTGCAGCGGCACCCTGGAGGAATTAAAAACACAAAATAGATGCAGAAAATTGAGGCCAAGAGAAACAACAAACCAAGCTTCGTCTGTGGCTTGCCTCGCTCGTATCAAAGCATGTCGTAGTGCATCTCGCCCGGCTTTTCGCTTGCTCGCTCGCTTCGCCTGCCTCGCATGCATCGGCTGCCTCACTGAATTTTTATTTGGTTCGGTTGACCGGATGCAAGAAGCATCCG
>NW_021420820.1:0-532 GCF_001605985.2 Dendrobium catenatum
TAATTTTAGTGGAAAAGGGGAAAAACATTAGATAAATTAATTGTTAAATGAGAAATATTGATACATTGGAAGAGATGGACCTTCGAGCTGATAACGTGAATACTATATAAAATGCTATTTCTTCGTTGTTATCCTCATATCAAATTTGAAATTTGAAATTGAATGAATAATGCAATATGCTCTAATTTTTCTATTTAGGTAGTTGATACATTGTGGGGTCAATTTGATCTTGATATACTAGTTTTCAAATTCATTTTTAGTTAAACATTATTATTCTGAACACCTTAATAGATTGCATCTTGATGTGAGAGCTCTCAGCCTTGAATGTTACTCCCTCTCAACTAAAAGCCTTCAACAAAAACCAATTCAATGTATGATGATTGCTGATGGTGAAAGTAGAAAAGCATATGAAATACACTTTGATGATAATATTTTGGCCTCTAAATATAAATCAGCCACTAAAACTTAGAGAAAATTTATGAAAGTAATTTGATTGAGAATTTGTGCATAAACCTAAGATATAAAGGATCTG
>NW_021420821.1:0-284 GCF_001605985.2 Dendrobium catenatum
CCGTGAAAAATGAAGTTTTCGGTTGGAGATGCCCTCACTCTTTCAATTTTTAGTTGGACTTAACGCATTAAGATTATATTTGGGATAATTTTATTTTTTTATATCATATTTATAATTTCTATTTGATCATTATTTTTCACTGCTTATGAAAAAATTTTGTGTTATTTCTACACCATATTTTAAAAAGTAATTTTCTCTGCAAAAGTTTTATATATAATCATCATTACAGAAAGTTGCAACCGTCCCAAACGGACACCCAAATGGCTTTTTTATGACTTCTTAAA
>NW_021420822.1:0-248 GCF_001605985.2 Dendrobium catenatum
TTCATCACCAACTAGGCTATCTCTTTCTATATCTCCATTTTTTAGAACAATAGTTTCACTTGCATCCAAAAGTCTTTGACCCAAACTTTGCTCGTAGGCAATGAGTAAGCCAATCAAATTATCAATAGAATAATCATTCAAATATTTTGATTCACAAATAGCAACAACTTTGGAATTAAATTTTTCAAGTAAACAACGAAGAATTTTATTAACTTTTTTAAAATTTGAAAAATCTTTTCCTAAAGCAT
>NW_021420823.1:0-449 GCF_001605985.2 Dendrobium catenatum
ACATAAGTACATAAACCATCATGGCCAATCACATATGGGATATTGAGAAATACTCATAAGTTCAAAACTTCTCCAAATATGATAATAAATAAACACCCACATAGCATTGCAAAGAATAAATGTAGTTGCAAGTAAGAGAGACATATGCCTTTATGAGATAAATTAGAGAAAAAAAAACTACTTATGTAATCTTTCAACCTTTCTTTCTTTTATGTCAAACATGAATGAGTAAGAGCAAAATTACATAACATAAAACTCAACACTTGTGCCAAATATACTTAGAAAAAAAGAGAGAAATTATCTTGTCCTCATTTTGAAACTCAAGGGAATTGAGCATGATATCATCACAAAACAATATAGATTTAAGACATGAGAGTATAGATTTAAGACATGAGCTATATAACTATTTTCTAACAAACTTCTAGTTTTCACACCCATAAGCTAGCAAA
>NW_021420824.1:0-655 GCF_001605985.2 Dendrobium catenatum
ACTGAGAAGGATTGTCCATGACAAAGAAAGCAACGACGACTTCGGAAAAAAAAACCGTGAGGTACTAAACCTGCTCTGATACCATATTGAATCTTCTTCCAGTGGCCATCTTCATACCTGAAATAGAGAAGGAAAAGCAACGAAGAACATAGAAGAAAACAAAGGAATGAACAGTGAAAAGTTCAGCTTCATTGCCCGTCTGTGTTGCTTTTACAGGAATATAAAATCTCATGATATCCCAAAGGTGAACGGCTGTGATTTGGTAGTTGTACACAAACGGTGAGGATTAAAGAGTCAGAAAAAGCACTCTGTTACGGCAGAGTAGTGGAAGCATGAGCTGATATTTCGCCTTGCTTATCAGCTTGCTTATCACCTCCCCTCAAGCTAGTATTCGGCTCCTGAATAGTTAGCTTGTGTCGTAGTGACTGGAAACGTTGGAAAGACAATGCTTTTGTAAATATATCAGCCAACTGATCGGTCGTATGAATATGAGTAACTTGCAGCAGTTTGTTGGCAATGCATTCACGAACAAAATGAAAATCAATTTCTATATGTTTTGTTCGTGCGTGAAATACTGGATTATTGGCAAGCGCAATGGAAGAGATGTTGTCACAAAACAAAGTGGTAGGAGAGGAAGAAGTGATACCAAATTCAG
>NW_021420825.1:0-275 GCF_001605985.2 Dendrobium catenatum
GTTCAAAAGTTAATGAATTTTAATTAAAGTTGGTTGATTACTGATTTTAAAGTTAATTAATCATTTATGGAGTTTTAAGACAATTTTGAGTTTTTGAGAATTTTTGGAATATTTTAATCATTTAATTAAAGTTTCAAAAATTGACTTTTTGATTAAGGGTGTTTTCTGAAATGTTTGTATTTTATTAAAATACTAGACCTTACTACGATCAGTTAGAAGGTAAGTACGTTGAAATCTGATTTTTCTACATTTTATTACGAAGGTTTGAAGTTTTG
>NW_021420826.1:0-343 GCF_001605985.2 Dendrobium catenatum
CATGTCAATATTCAATAAGCCTCCCTTACCATTCGTCGCCGCATCCTTCGACGTATTCCGACGACTCGTTGGCGGCGGCGGCGGTGAGAACACCGAAGATATGCTTTGCCGCCGTTTGGGATTTACGATTTTTGCGGTTGGCTCCGTCGACTACGACAAGGGCGTTAGCCGCGTCTCCGTTGAGGTGACCGGCGTCGGTCAGGACCAGATACTGGCAAGGTATCATCTTCGTGTCTACAGCACTCGATGGCAGAAGGATTGGAAGGTATCGGAGGTGGTGGAGCGCCTGCTCAGGCTCAACGACTGTGACGATGTCGACGCTGTCCTCAATTGCTTGGTCGGC
>NW_021420827.1:0-243 GCF_001605985.2 Dendrobium catenatum
ATTAAACTCTGAATATGATTACAGGGATGTACAGCTCTCTATTTATAGACTTAGACCATAGGGTCATATTTAGCTTTTGCCTTTACACGTGTCAAGAAATGTACTTTCTTGTTTGTGCTTTAACAGTTTGAGTGTAGTTCCAGTAAGCTAACCATCAAAGCTATTAGCTGTAAACAATTTGAAAAGTCGGGACTTCCAAATCAATTAAGTGATTATCCGAGGTGAGCTACAATAACCATAGTT
>NW_021420828.1:0-339 GCF_001605985.2 Dendrobium catenatum
TGTCCCAGCTGATTGAACTTATTTTAAACTGATCGGCTAGGACGATATTTGTATCGGCCTGGATGAAAAAGTTGGTTCCTAAAATTCTATTTAAAGGACCCAAAGTTTCTCATGCTAAAGGCCTTGAGTGTTGCTATCTTGACCTGAGAGAGCCTTGGGTGAGGGAGTGTGAGAGAGAAAGAGGAACTTGTGAGGGGGCGTTTGTGAGAGGGTTCACAAAGGTTGCTCCAAGCAATGTTCCAAGTGGTCATCTCTGTTCTTCATCCTTCATCCTTGGGAGGTTCTTGGGAGGTCTACTTCAGCAAAGGTCTGGGTTCTCTGCCCGCTTCAGGAGGATGC
>NW_021420829.1:0-343 GCF_001605985.2 Dendrobium catenatum
AAAGCTCTCGAGTATTAAGCTTAGAATCTTAGATTTTTCAAAAAATTTAACTTTTAACAAATAACTCCATTCACAAGTAGCAAGCCAGCGAAGTCGTTCAACTGGATAACCTACAATTTTGAACACATTGAAGATGTAATCAACTTTAATTTATTTAAAATTAAATCAATGTTATTGTTGTATTTCAAACAAAACTTTGTTTTATTTTATTTGAACTTCAATTGTTATAATTTAATTATCAAAGAAATACATGTCAAATCTCTTAACCACCTTGATCTTGAATTGAATAGCAAAATAGTCACACATGATTTAACTAGATTTATCATGAATGTTACCAAACAGT
>NW_021420830.1:0-211 GCF_001605985.2 Dendrobium catenatum
TGATTTAAGCTATAATGCTCTACGTCATTCTCCCATTGTGTCAAAAGATCTTGACTCCTCGAGACGTGTCATCATCCTGGATCGAAGATTTTGCGTCTTCGATGTATGTAACAATAATTGTTTTTCCATCATCAAAAAGGGGGAGATTGTTAAGATAGTTGCTATTTGCATGCCTTACACTTTTGCAACTTGTATAGTTTTAATGATTCCA
>NW_021420831.1:0-1414 GCF_001605985.2 Dendrobium catenatum
TGGACAACAACCAAATCTTTTTTGATACCATTGTTGGAAGCACTCCCAATCTGACGCATCAAGAAAGTCCTTCCTCTTTTTACCAGGTCAATATATCAGATTCTCATATATATTAGCGAGGAATTTATCTGCTGTAGGGTGATATCTTCGGTATAGAATACAATGTCTTATATCTGTTGTTGGGTTGTTCACAATCATCTGAACCGATCCATCTTGAAGCCTTCTTATTTCAGCATGTCTTTCCTTAATAATCTTCAATGGTGCTAGATGTCCAAACATTTCTGTAAACTTCCCGTTCACATATTTCCATCCGTTATCGTTCAACCCAGTATCATCCCTGTAAGAGCGGATCGTCATAGCTGTATTGTATCTTTTCCATAATATGCAGTCATCCATATCAGACAAAAAATGAATACAACAACGGTAATATTCTTAATTCCTAAAATATCATTTTTCTCAATTCAAAAATAAATTCATAATTGACATAAATGTCCTCATTAAGGAATTGGATGCCCTCCACCGAACTTGCAAGTTTTTTTTTTTTTTTTCTGCATTAGGACTAAGGATTTCTTTCATTCTTTGTAACAACTATTTATCAACAATTTCTTGAAGTTTAAATTTTAACGCTAAATATTTTAACCCACCCACGCATTGAATTCCACCCACTCAGCTTGATTTTCGGATATGGCCTTCAGTAACGACAAAACAAAATGGAAAAATGAGCTAGAAGATGGCTGGATAGCTTGAATACGCTTATCATTTAAGCGCATCCTTTTGAATCCGCCTGACAATTCAACGCATTCAAAGAATGCACCATTAAGGTTGGCGCATTTTTTGAATGCGTCATTCAGGACCGCGCATTCTACACTGCGCCAACCAGTTTGGCGAATTTGCTCGTTTTAAAATTTAATTATGCTCACGCTGCTTCTGCTAAATATGACTATAACTACGCTCGTTCCAAAAATTTGGCCTTTACAAATAATCAATAAACATTCAATAAATATTCAGCAAATTAAAATCACTTTTTTCATTTAGACTCTGCTCGTAATAATTTCTCCTAACCTACCCCACCCTACGTGCCCCTTTTTTGCAACTGCCACAAAAATTAATTTATACGATATTTCATTTTAAAAAATGACAAATCAGATTTAACATATGAATTGGCTATAAAAAAAAATAATAAATAAATAAATGAATCTTTAGCATTTATTTTGTCACACCCAATCAAACTCCTCAAAACATCATCTCGTCATCTTCGTTCTTAAAGCCTTTTCATTGCCCCCTCTATCATTTCTATAAATTTGCTTTCTTCTAAAAAAAAAATTTCATCTGTTGTCTAATAAAATAAAAAATGGCTTGTCATATGTTATATAAATATTATTTACAGTCTAAAAAGGTAAAAATGTTTTGATTC
>NW_021420832.1:0-374 GCF_001605985.2 Dendrobium catenatum
CTACGAGCCACTGAAAGAGACCCGTTACGTATTCAATATATCGACTATGGATAAATATGAAAGCACTGCAGCTGCTAGCAACATCTACTAGCTAAAGCAGAAGATTCATTAGTGCACTATGATCCACCTACATAAAGAGCTATGAGTAGTGCAAGACAATCTACCTATACAAAGCAATAAATAACTCAATCCAAAGCTGCTACAACTTGTTACTGAATTTGTAACACTCATACAAGCAGACATAAGGCGTCTACAAGTAACCACGCCACGCCATCGGATCTACGACATCCATGCAAGCGGATAGAAGACGTTTATAAATATTATAAAAAATGCCACCTACATATACACCATAAATTATATACATATATGTACGC
>NW_021420833.1:0-294 GCF_001605985.2 Dendrobium catenatum
ATAGACATACGAGTTTTCCAAAAATCAAATGACACATTTTCTAATAAAGGTGGTCTGGTGATTGAATAATCTTCTACAACATTACAATTCCCAAAATTAGCCATGGATCAAAATTCAAAAAGTTTTTAAATTTAGTTTTTATGAATCCCACTCTGATACCACTTGAAAGTGCTCAGATGACACTAGAAAGTGCTCTGATACCACTTGAAAGTGCCCTGATGACACTAGAAAGTGCTCTTATACCACTTGAAAGTTCATTAGGGATGTTAAGCCCTTATGAACTGGCCTAAGGCT
>NW_021420834.1:0-1682 GCF_001605985.2 Dendrobium catenatum
CATGATGATAATACAAAGAGTCTCTACGGATGTGTTTTTTTGGTTTGAAGGACTGTAGTCGGTGGGTGACATAAGTCGGAAGGACCATAGTTGGTGGGCAACGGAGGTCGGAAGGACTGTAGTCGGTGGGTGACGTAAGTCAAGAGAACCATAGTCGCCAGACGACGGAGGTCGGGGGGACTGTAGTCGGTGGGCGACGTAAGTCTAGAGAACCATATAGTCGGCAGACGACGGAGGTCGGAATGACTGTATTCGGTGGGCGATGTAAGTCAGAGAAACCGTAGTCGGCGGGCGACAGAGGTCGAAAAAACTATTGTTTGATGAAGGAGATCAGAAGGACGACGTTAAGTAGAAGTTCAACTATGGGAAGAAATCCCACATTGGATAGTTATCCGGTGAAAATCCAACACCGGGCAGAAGTACGATGTGAGGTAGAAATCTGGCGACGAGCGGAGGTCCGTCGTTGGGTAGAAGTCCGAATTCAGTCGGTGGCCGGGGAGAACTTCGGCGTTAGATGATATTCGAGCAAAACTCTAGCATCACTTGGAGATCGGACAGAGTTCCGACGTCACTTGGGCCTCGGGCGGAATTCTGACGTCGTTCGAAAGTCGGGCAGAATTTCGACAACTATGGTCGAGGAGAAGTTTCTTCCCTCCTAATCTTTTCTTCTTTCTTCTCATGAGAGGAGACTCTTGCTTCGGTCTCCTATCATGAGAAATAAGGGGTCTATTTATAGATATCCTGGAGTGGCATGACTTGTAAATATGTGAGAGATCAGCGGTAAATAGGAAGTGTTCGAATGGGCGGCTAATATTGAATTCCTTGATCGTGCACAGTTCGTCAGACATTTGAAAGTCTTAATGATGTCGGAATTCAGCAATCTTGGGCTCGTTGGATTCGTCTCGTCGAGTTGCTCGATTTGACTGTAAGAACGTCATATTTGAAAACTGTTTGGTAACTCAATTTGTAGTTTGAACTTTCTAATAACGCTTCGGGTGCTTGATTTGGACTCATTTGAGCTTGGATTGAGTCGATTTTCGTGTCGTTGAGTTCGTATTTCCGAGACGCTCAGTTTGACTATAAGTTCGTTGAAATCGGAGTTCAGGTGATCCCGAATTTAATTTTTGAAGTTTCCGACTTAATTTTGCCTCGAGATTCGTGCCCGATCAAGATAATTTCTTGATGATATATCTATCTTAATATAAATTTGAATGCAATTATTTTTTTAGAAGGGTAATATTCACAAAATATGAATCTACAAACTCAAGTGTGGAGTGTCAGCTTCAAACTACTATTATTTGGCAGAAAGAGACAGCTCCTACGCTAAATTTCTTGTCATTATCAGAAGGAAAATGACAAATAAAAATTTATTTTATCTTTCAATAAAAAATTAAATGTGCAATTACTAAATTTCTAAAAATGTAAATGTGTAACTAGTAAAAAAAAAAAGTTTATTTTTCAATTAAAAATGTAAATGTACGTAAGTACTAAATTTCGAACTTATGTTTTTATGAGAATTCCTAAAAATATTGCAATTAAAAAAATGCTTGTATTTATATAAAATAAAATAAATAAAGATCATCATTTCTCTTATTATAGTATATCAAGTCCTTTTATAATATTTTAATAATCATTTGAATAATAAATTATCAGTTTTTGAAAATTAATTTATAGTTTAGATT
>NW_021420835.1:0-276 GCF_001605985.2 Dendrobium catenatum
AGACGAATAAAGGAAGAGGAGAAGAAGACTGAAGAAAAATAAAAAAATGCCTTATTTTAAGATTTGCGTCGTTCCCGGGTTGTTGTCGGTGGAGCCCGGCCACCTTTACTTACTGTACTCTGTGATGTAATATTGTATGGCACTTGCCATGGACACTCTTTTTCGTGGGATTTATTTCTGTGTTGTGATTTACTTACTTTGTTTTGCGCAGTAGAACCAGCATGCTTTTCATAGGTTTGTTTCTTGCATGTGCTTGTGTCTGACCGCTAGGCTCTT
>NW_021420836.1:0-390 GCF_001605985.2 Dendrobium catenatum
TGCCCCAGACAACTTTCTTTCTAAGGCGAATGAGGAATCTTTTCCTCGTTTTGCATCCGCCAAAATCACTCCATCTCGCATTCTAATTCAAACTGAGTTAAAGTTTCGGGTAATGCACCTCTTTGCCTCAACCCAATTTTATTTCATTCTTTCTCTCGTACACTTCTACAACAAGCAAACCTACCACTATTTTCTAGCGAACATGAGTTTTAATTCTGACCACTCCTCCATTAGTTCTTATGTCTTTAAACAAAAAGTTGAGATCATCAAGTATGACCTTGGTGCATTTTTAAACTTAAGAACTGAGGGATATATAGCCAATACCCTAATGAGTGAAAAGAAATTCGAATGGTATGAAGTCAATAGGGTGATTAGAGAAATTGGCCTAAC
>NW_021420837.1:0-330 GCF_001605985.2 Dendrobium catenatum
ATGAGCCGGCTTGTTTAAAAAATATTAATATAAAGTATGCAAAATAAATTAAAATATAGGATTTAAAGTATAAAACTATTAAAAAAATTTAAAAATTATCTCATTTTCTTATATTAAGTCCATTATAATTCATTATAATAATTTCTCTTTTTTTATAATTTTATTATAACAATTGTTACAATTGTAATCATTTTTTCTCTTATGCCATAAACAAATTGGCTCATGAGCCACCTTGATCTTGTAGATTTTGAGCTCGAGCTCAAACTTAATAAATTAATCTAGCTCAAGCTCAAGTTAAAATTATGGGTGACTTGCTAGTTACACCCACCT
>NW_021420838.1:0-291 GCF_001605985.2 Dendrobium catenatum
ATTCTCAGTTTTGTTCCAGCAATAATATGGCAACTCACACGAAAATATGAGAAATTCATGAAAATTAAAGGCATTGTGCACTCTCTGCTTAAGTCACCCGTTATGTTTTTTTTTCTTTTCATTCCTGTTGGTTTTTAGGCGTATTGTTCTTGACCGTAGTTGCATTGTTGGCAACCTGTCAAAATTATTTTGAGCAATTAAATATGTAGTTTTAATTCAGTTCGTTTATTTAATAAATTTAGGTGATTTTGATCCAAGCCAATTTCTGGCGTTTATATTATTCTCTTGTTT
>NW_021420839.1:0-263 GCF_001605985.2 Dendrobium catenatum
TCTATAATTCAAGTTTACCTTCAACTCCTTCTCTAGTGTTATCAACAACAAAAAAAATCATCAACACAAAGCATACATTAGGGTAGATCCTCTTACAAATGTCTAGTAGGAACATCCATGACTAAAACAAAAAGATATAATTAAGCTTAAAGCAGATCCTTGATGTAATCCAACTGAAATAGGAAAATACTTTCTCCAACCTCATTGTGTTTGAACAAAAGTAACGCTCCTGCATACATTTCCTTATTGACTTGAGTACAAGC
>NW_021420840.1:0-300 GCF_001605985.2 Dendrobium catenatum
TTTTGCATATACGCAAAGTCCTAAGGGTTAGTAATAACAAATTTTTCACCCATATAATATTAGTGACATTTAAGGAAAATAATTAAGGATTGAGTCTTAGAAAATCTAGACTTAGGATACATGCACACTTTAGGATATAAATATATAATATAGAAAACTTAGTGACACCTCACCTTATGATTAGTGAATATTTTTAAATTAAAATTCAATCAATTAGAAAATTTTAGCCAATAATTGATCTAGGACATATCAAAACCTCACATCCTACTGCACACACTTAGATTTGTTTGTTAGGACAAC
>NW_021420841.1:0-204 GCF_001605985.2 Dendrobium catenatum
GATGGTGGAGTTAATTATTGATGGGAGACCGGATTTAGTGGATGCACAAGGCATGGAGAGATTATTCTGTGGTCATCAAATCGATCAGAGATGAATCAAGATGTGTCATGTCACCTGATACACAGTAGTACACGACAATGACGCACACCAAAAAAGTGACATTGTGCATCCTAATTCTCCTCGGATGGCGTCCACTGACTGCAC
>NW_021420842.1:0-340 GCF_001605985.2 Dendrobium catenatum
CATTTGGCGGCGAAACCGCCGGTTAGAGGACACGTACTACGTCCTTACTGACAAAAAATTATTTGAGAATGGATCCTAGTGATATTTTCGACTAGGCATTTAGCTCTTTGCAAGCTAAAGTAAACTTTAATTTGTCCGCCCCGGCAAACTGTTGCGGAGGGTGGACGGATTTTGCTTTAAGTACGGATGGATGATTTCAATTTTAAATATTTTTTGGGTTTTTGTAGAGTTTTTGGTTTTTTGGATTTTGGGTGGAGCTTTGGAATATTTGAAATGGACTTTGGATATTTGGGAGACATTTAAAAAAATATTTGGAAACCCCTCCGGTTGAGATCTGCAT
>NW_021420843.1:0-267 GCF_001605985.2 Dendrobium catenatum
GGGTCGAGCACGAGTACCCATAACTCGAGTGTTGAGTGTGTACTCTGAGTCGACACCAGCTGCAGAAAAGTTAATGCAGGGAAGGAGAGATAGTGGGTGCAATTTTGGGTCAAAAAACGGTGGCTTTAATGGCGCGGAGCACGATGCTTTTGAATGCCAGCCCCATCACCGTAGGCCTAGTCACTTCTTGCTTTTCTTTCCATGAGGTTTTTTTTTTTTGGGAATTATTTTTACAAAGAATAATTTAATATCTTGATTTTTTTTTTT
>NW_021420844.1:0-248 GCF_001605985.2 Dendrobium catenatum
GCAACAAGAAAGTCTTATAAAACTCCTCGTTGTAAAGATTTCATTAGATTCGTCGTATAAAATCCTTTAAAATAAATTCAAAGCCACTCATAAATTGCTCCCATCAAAGCAAAACAATACTTCCTTCAATCAAAAATAACTTTCCCAAATCGGCGACATAAAGTGACTCATAAAAAAAAGTTCAATGAAAGCAAGGAGAAACATTTCATAAAAAAAAAACTTTCTAAGTATAAATCGACTCGTAAAAC
>NW_021420845.1:0-346 GCF_001605985.2 Dendrobium catenatum
TTCGTGTATTTGTATTATCAAATATTACTTTACTTTGATATCTCTGATATCTTCTTCCAAGTTAAATGTCGTTGTATTGTCACCGTACATAGATCTTGTGTGTTGAGTACTTTGTAATTTGTAAGTCGTACTAGGGAAGTATTGTACTATCTTACGTAATGCCGTAATAGAATGTTCATGTATTTGTGATATGATTTTTCCTCTTATAAAAGATAAGAAAAAACTTCTCAAACTTTTCCTCCGTGATTCGAGAAATACACAATCCATATTGTATCTCAATCACCGGACGATCAATCCCAAGGGGATTTGATCCTGACCTCATCCACACAGGTTAACGTCGTCGAGC
>NW_021420846.1:0-225 GCF_001605985.2 Dendrobium catenatum
GCTTCCTTGGTTTTATATTTCACAAGCACAACAAAAGGTAAATTTCATTTTTCTAAGAATTAGATAAATTAATATTTTATTTTTACACTTAATATAAAAAATTTAATTTCAAAAAATCAAATCTATTAACTAAGGTTACTGTGGGGCAGGTGGCAACATCTTTGGATGGGTGGGGACAACAATGGTTGTAGCCAATGGTCATAGTTGAATTTTTAAAGCATTCAA
>NW_021420847.1:0-279 GCF_001605985.2 Dendrobium catenatum
AAATGATTAGAACATGATCTTGAACTCAAAACTTGTGTACATTGAATTTGAACAAGACATGGACCCAAAAGTGGATTGATTTGAACTCAAGCTGAACTTGAGCTTGACTTGAACTTGCAAGGTGGACAAGAACTTGAAACTTGAACCATAACATTAAGCTCTTAAAGGTTAAAGAATTGACATTGTAATATAAATACAAGTGCTAATTAAGGGGGGTGATCCATCTGAATTTCATCCAAGCAAGCAAACAATCACCCATTACAAGTTTTGGTATAAAAC
>NW_021420848.1:0-226 GCF_001605985.2 Dendrobium catenatum
ATAATCCACTAGGGATTATGTTTTTATATCGGATCATAATATATGAGGAAAACAAAAAGAGAGTAGTTTGATCATCTTTGATAAGTAAAGACTTAACAAAGCATCTCGACCATCAAAGGAGAAATGCAAGATTATGTTTAAAGATTGATTCTATGATTGAATTTGTTTCGATTAACTCGAAGAAAAAAAATGAATTTTCTAGAGTCTTCGTTTACATGTTCTAAGA
>NW_021420849.1:0-291 GCF_001605985.2 Dendrobium catenatum
ATGTTGCCACGAGCTTGAATAGCACCTAGTAACTCATGCCATCCCTAGCAACCTACCTATTGAGATAACAAGTGCAATGAAATGTTTGTATAGAATGTGCTTATAGAGGGGTTTTTTTTTTAATCATACCACATGGAAATTTTCTTTTACAAAAAAATGTCATGAGTCATCTTTTATTTATAGATGAAGGCGAGTTTATACACGTGGAACACTTGGTTCGAAGAATGGAGAAGTATCAATATAGATGAATAAGTGTGTACACTTGAATTTTTATAGAGTTTAAAGATATTA
>NW_021420850.1:0-261 GCF_001605985.2 Dendrobium catenatum
AAATTAGGTAATCCTTAGCCTCAAATGAATCACAATTTACCAGCAGCCTTAGACTTCGCTCTTAACTCTTAAGTAAAAAATCTTACCTTCTGTAAACATCAAAGCAAGCTTCTCTTGTAATTATTTTGGTTTAATATTTTTAATAGAATGTACATAGGTTACAACTGCTACATGAATTATGATTGATGTATTGTCCAATATAAATCATCTTTGACAACCAAGCTTTCCATTCATTACTGCGATTCGCACTTTCGCAGTAAT
>NW_021420851.1:0-227 GCF_001605985.2 Dendrobium catenatum
GTTTTTTATAAAAGAAACTTACAAATAAAAATAGTTTTATTATTATTTTTTTATTTTTATTTTTTGTTATTTTCTTTTAGAGCAAAATCAAAATATACTTCTAAAGAAGAGCAAAGCTCACAAATCACAAATTTTGAAATAATTAAAACGTCCACTCCCCAAAGACCTCCATCCGAGAATTATACTAAAAAATCAGTGATTCTCCTTGTTCCCCCATAAAAAGTCTG
>NW_021420852.1:0-789 GCF_001605985.2 Dendrobium catenatum
TTGAAGAGTGACTGCAGCTGGCGAGCCCTAAAACTTGCTATCTATACGCTATACGCGCCTTGCTTTTACGAAAAAGAGAGAAAAGAAACTGCTCTTAGTCGCAGGAATGGAACTGAAAAGGGAATACTGAAACTTTCAGGGGGACTGGACTGATAGGCGGGCTTCCCTTCCTCTCCTAATATGAGGAATCTTTTCTCCTTCCGTTCTAAAAAACAAGAGTGAGTTTTCTTTTTTCACCCGCAGAAAAACGCTAAGCGCATGCATTTTTTTGTTCTTCCCAGTGTCAGTTTCAACCTTTCCTGCCATTTCCTCTTACCCTCTATGAAAGCCAGAGCTAGTTGTTGGCGTGTGAAGGGCTTACTCTGCTCTGAGCGAATCCGTTTTAGACCCTCCTTTACGTTCCAGGTACTCCTTTCTCTAGCGCCTTTTGTTTTTTCATTCTCGACGTTGGACCTAGTAGTGGCTAGAACTATGTAGGGGGTCGAGTGACGAATCGAATTGGACTCCCGTCAAACACGAAATTACAAGAACCATACCTGGTCCAAATGATGTGAATTTGGAAGAGGAAGCTCAGAGATTCGGGGAGCTAACTGCTTCCATGGAGTATAGGCAAGCAGAGCAGCATGTCAACAAATGTGAGCAGTACGTAGAATTCATAATGAATCGAGCCCACGAAGCGAAGTACTTGCCACTCGCGCGCGGGATCCATATATATGATCCAGAAACGTCAAGCGGGGTATCGTTATCTTCAGATATGTGGAAGGAAAAAGAGCAAAAAAAGGCGCTCTA
>NW_021420853.1:0-425 GCF_001605985.2 Dendrobium catenatum
GTTCAAGTGAAGTGTATTAAGGATGAAGATCAAAAAACAATTTTCTTAGAAGATGATATTCAACAAAGGTGGATGCGATATTTTACTAAACTTTTTAATGAAGATTGTGAAGATAAGATTGACTATAGTGACTTTAGCACCCTAAATGAAAATAAAGATTTATGTTCTTATCAGCATATTTGTAAAACTCAAGTTAGATAGGCTTTAAAGAAAATGATGAGTGGAAAAGCTGTTGGACCAGATGATATTCTAATAGAGGTGTGGAAATGCTTAGGAGATGAAGAAATTTCATTGCTTGCTAAACTTTTTAATATTATTTTGAAGACTAAAATGATGTCAGATGAGTGGAGAATGAGTGTGTTAATTTTTATTTTTAAGAATAAAGGTTATGCACAAGATTGTGCGAATTATAGAGGCATTAAGTT
>NW_021420854.1:0-343 GCF_001605985.2 Dendrobium catenatum
CAATTGTCCAAATTTTATTTGTATATCTAGATTTTTTTATGAATATTTGAATTTTTGTACGGTTATCTGAATAAACTATTTTTAAAGTTTCTGGGAATTGTTTTGGAATGTGAGAATTTGGAAATTTAGATTGGCTTGTGTAGTCTTGCTGAGCTATTAGCTCACTGTGGTTATCTTCATGATTTTCAGGTTGTGGGAAAGGGAAGAAAGTTTTGGATTAGCCGTTCAGGATCTGATTTGAAGTCATAGGTATTTTTGCTCTTTTGATTTTTGTACAGTCATGACTATTTCCGTTATATTCTGTTCTGTTCTTTCTGTTTATAGCCATGCACTGTAATGTATA
>NW_021420855.1:0-243 GCF_001605985.2 Dendrobium catenatum
ATTGTATTTCCCAGGTGCAGATAACCCAGTTGACAGAGTGGTGGTGTTTGCAGTCACCACGGAGATTCTTCCACCATTCATAATTCTCCTGGTGGTCGGGGCTTCAGGCTGTGACAGCCTCTCGAACACAGAAATTCTCCCAAGAGGAGTTTCAGCAGTAGGTCGTTGTACTGGCAGATGTACACGACGGACAGGAGCATCATCAGCATTGAGTCTTCTGACAGACTTCTCAATATTCCTACC
>NW_021420856.1:0-345 GCF_001605985.2 Dendrobium catenatum
AAACTACAAGGTTATCATATAACCTATGATTAAACTAGTTCATTGTAAAATCATTCCATATAACATTAGGTGCACTTCTATTTTGTTCATGTTTGTTATGTTGTGAATGTAACTTATTGTTAAAGGGTTAGAAAGGTTGATTTGCTATCCTACAACCTAGTGACACCTAGGACAACAATTAAGGATTTGTGACTTAGTTAAATTAGATCAATTTAGGTGAAAATCACACAACTCTTTTGAGATGAAACTTGAACTTACAAAATTAGTGTCGTATACCCAATAATCAAATACACTTTGATTCGACATTAATTGATCTTATAACAACTAGTAGATTAAGGATTTTTG
>NW_021420857.1:0-290 GCF_001605985.2 Dendrobium catenatum
GATCAACCTCGGGCTCGAGATCGTCCTCAGTTACTTCTTCAACGATCGAAACCTTGTAAGGACTGGGGCACTGAGAAGCGATATGCCCATACCCCTGGCATCAAAAGCACTTGGTCCCGGGATTGGACCGAGGGGCATCCGTGGTGGGAGGTTTACTTTTAAGATCAGATCTAGGTGCAGGTGGACCCGTGGGTGGTCGGGTCGTGCTCCTCGGAGTAGGTCGTGAAACAGGAGGGTGCGAGGTGGAACTACCGGCTGATCTATACGAGGGTCTAGAATCATGGGAACGA
>NW_021420858.1:0-284 GCF_001605985.2 Dendrobium catenatum
TAGCATAATTAGCATGTCATACCAAGGTTTTGTTTGTGATAGCTTTCTTATTGTTTTTTTAAAACAGCTTTCTTAGTAAAAAATTTCTTGAAAGCAATAAAAAAGCAGTTTCCAAAAGTTATCCCAAATAAAACCAAGGCTTTGTTTGAGAAAGCTTTAGACCATTGCTTTTTCCTTACTTTCAAGGATTTTTTTTTTGTGTTGCAGCTTTACAAAGCAATAAGAAAACCGTCCCAAACAAAACCTCGGGCACTGATTTCATTCCAAATTAAAATAATAAAGTT
>NW_021420859.1:0-423 GCF_001605985.2 Dendrobium catenatum
ATAAAAAAAAAAAAAAAAGCAATAAGAAAGCAATCTCAAAAGAAACCTAAATCTGATATAAAAAAAATTGATATTGAGAAAAAAACCTTAGCTTATTAAGACAACACTAAATACTCGTTTGGGCCAATTTTTTTACTGCTTTATGAAGTTGCTTTTTATTACAAAAAATTTCAAATTAAAAAAAAAATTATATTAAAAACTACTTCATAAAGTAGATATTAAGAAAATTATTTGAAATAAAACCTAAAGCTAATTAGAATAACACCAAACAAATCAGAAATTTTTTTGCTAATAATTTTCAGTCTTATTTGCATTGCTATTTATAGTAATGGAAATGAGCACTCAAGCAAGAAGGCTCAGTATTTATGATTTTACATTTGTGCCCTTTTTTTAAATTATCCTTTAATTAAGATCCTATTGCTT
>NW_021420860.1:0-253 GCF_001605985.2 Dendrobium catenatum
AGTGAAAAATGACATTTTCGGTTGGAGATGCTCTGAGCGACATTACGGAAAAATGTGTGAATCTTTGAACTAAGTTAGAACCTAATTCAAACCAATTTCAATTTAGGTTTGCATAAGATTCGAACATTGTTCAATCAAACCAAGATCAAATCTTAATCAAACCAATTCAAATATCATTCGAAACTAGCTCTAACAAAGTCCAAATTTGAAATAATTCAAACAGTTAGAAGAAGTGTTGTACTCTTAACTTTCC
>NW_021420861.1:0-235 GCF_001605985.2 Dendrobium catenatum
TTATTTAGATGACTGTAAAAAAAATGTATGAGTTGAACTAAAATAAATGTAATGTAAAGTTTAAAATGACATTAGTTGGCCGGTGACGGAAACGGTGGCTTGTCGGGGCGATTGTCAGCCAATGGTGGTGGAGAGTGGCCTTCGTCGGGCGGTCGGTTGCGGCAGTGATCTTCATCGGGCCGTCTTTACTTCCATCCTAACAGCTCTCATTCTTATATATATATATATATTTTTT
>NW_021420862.1:0-288 GCF_001605985.2 Dendrobium catenatum
AACCTTCAATATGTTGCTTAGATTAAACCTTCCAAATATGTAATCACCTAATAATGAGTAAGTTCAATCAACATTAGCATATTACCATCCAAGGAGACAAATTGTACATTGTATTAACTTAGTATATGTTCATTTAAATATATAGTATCTGCTCATTCTAATAGAATACAAAATTAAAAATATCTCCTAGTTGTAATAGCATTGATTCTGATATTATTCACACTATAATTTGAGAAGATTTATCATCATAACTTGATCACTTCAAACAACAACAAATAGTATATGAAT
>NW_021420863.1:0-524 GCF_001605985.2 Dendrobium catenatum
TTGAAGTGGAGGAATGCATCGAGCTTGTTGTGTGATAGAAAAGTCCCCCTCAAACTTATGGGAAAATTTTATAAGATGGTGGTGAGACATGCAATGCTTTATGGTGCTGAATGTTGGCCATTAAAAGAGAAGCATAATATTAAATTAAGTATTATAGAGATGAGGATGCTCAGGTGGATAGTGGCTTTACTCCTAGAGACAGGATGCAAAATAAGAATATACGTGAAAAGTTGGAGTAGCTCCAGTGGAAGATAAGATTTTAGAGAGAGACGCCTTAGATGGTTTGGTCACTTAAAATGGTGGCTTTTCGATGACCTGGTTATGAAAGTAGATGTATTAGGTTTGGCTTTTGTTAAGAAAGGTAGAGGTTGACCTAAAAAGACTTGGTTATAAAATATTAGAAATGACCTTTCTTTATTAGATTTAAATGAGAATTCGACCTTAACATGACACAATGGAGAAAAAATGATTCGTATGGTCGACCCCTCGTAGTGAGATAAAGGCTTGTTGTTGTTGTTGCATGA
>NW_021420864.1:0-206 GCF_001605985.2 Dendrobium catenatum
GATGAATCCCCCTTTGAACACCAAGGGTTCAAGGTTATTCATGAGTTGCAACCTCTAAGTGGAACATTCATTCTTCTACAAAAAAAAATGTGTAGGAAATCTCTCCATTCACTTAAGCCTAAAGTAAGTGAACGTGAGTCTCTTTCTTTGAACATCAAATGTTCAAAGAAATGTCAAATGTTCAAGGAAAATCTTCCATTTTGCAA
>NW_021420865.1:0-202 GCF_001605985.2 Dendrobium catenatum
ATCGAAATTCACCTAAATGAACCTTTTAAGCTAAATTGACTAGTTTAATAAAATTATTCTAGATCGAACCTTTCATTTGACTTAAGTGAGTGTATTATACATTATATCAACCTAATTTCCCCTTGATTAAGTTAATTGAACCCACTTGACCATGCTTAATCCAATCTAAAGCAATCCATTTAGCCCATTTAAGTTTAAAGCC
>NW_021420866.1:0-259 GCF_001605985.2 Dendrobium catenatum
AGGTGCAGAAAAATTGTGATCAATCCCTTTTTCTTTATAGAAATTTTCAAACCTTTCATTTTCAAATTCTCCTCCATGATCACTTTGTATAGAAATTATTTCACTCCCTAATTTTCTTTGAATCCAAGTAGAAAAAGTCTTGAATTCCTCAAACGATTCACTCTTATGAAAAAGAAATCCAACCCAAGTGAATCTTGAGAAATCATCCACTATAACAAAATCGTTGTCACGACCCGACCCGACCCGGGATGAATCCCGC
>NW_021420867.1:0-338 GCF_001605985.2 Dendrobium catenatum
ATTTGGTATCCAAAGTTTAGCTCTTCATTTAAAATTATTGGTGATTCAGACTCTGATTTTGTAGGCTGTAGGGTGGATAAGAAAAGTACTTCTGGAACATGTCAATTCATTGAAAATTCATTAGTTTCATGGTCTAGTAAAAAATAAAATTCAGTGACCCTATCTACTATAGAAGCAGAATACATTGCACTAGAAAGTTGTGTGGCACAAGTACTTTGGTTAAAATAATAGTTGATTAATTTAGGATTAACTATAAGCACTATACCAATTTATTGTGATAATACTAGTGCTATTTGTATTTCAAAAAATCCAAGTCAACATTCAAGAACCAAACACAT
>NW_021420868.1:0-291 GCF_001605985.2 Dendrobium catenatum
ATTTTGTTTTATCCTTCATTATAAATGATCTTTATAACTTACACATAATCCACTAGGAAATATGTTTTTATATCAGATCATTAATTGTGAGGAAAACAAAAGGGGAGTAGTTTGATCATCTTTGATAAGCAAATACCTATCAAAGCATCTCGACCACTAAAGGAGGAATGCAAGATTTTGATTAAATATTGATTCTAAGATTGAATTTGTTTCGATTACCTCGAAGAAAATCATATGAATTTTCTAGAGTTTTCATTTACATGTTTTAAGAGAACTAAATGCAACATGATA
>NW_021420869.1:0-245 GCF_001605985.2 Dendrobium catenatum
ATAGGTGGCCTACTCTACAGGCCTAAATGACCCTAATAGTCTCTAGGGCTCATAGAATGGGGCAAGCTTTGACCTATAGGGCCAAAGCTTCGTCAGTGAACTAACCTAAGGCTGGCTACCTAAACATACTAGAATACCTATTAACAAGAAGTGTGTGATGTGAAGCAGTTCCGGTATATAATTAAAAAAAAATTGCTTTACAAGTTACAGAAATTATACCTGACTGTATGTGGCGCTGCCACTTA
>NW_021420870.1:0-1126 GCF_001605985.2 Dendrobium catenatum
TTTTGAACTAGAAAGCCACTTTAAGAAGTAGTAAGAAAATAAAGCTTATGCTTCATTTAAGACACCATTTCTTACAACTTCTTAGGTTAACTTTATATGTTAGCTAATTGTAACTTAGGTTAATGATATGCTTTTGTAATTTTTTGGCAGCCTAAATTTGAACGATAATTATTTATATTAATTTATTTGTTTCAATTTCAATTTATTATTTCTTTTGACTTGCGGCATAAGTTTATGTTTTATTTGTATATATCGTTAGTATAAGCAGGACGATACAATATAATAATCCCATGACTATCAAGAAAAATAGATGGATTGCTCTCAAGGGAAAGTTTCTCTTCTTACATAATTTCCTCGTTGATTTTCACATGTGTTTAATAGAATCGGAGTCAAATTTTTCATTGATGGAAGAGCCTAAGACACTTCAAGGAAGATTCTAAGAAGACGAGAATTGTCTGATTTGATTGACTAATGGAAGCCTTGCCAATTAATTAAGGAAGCCAAATTTCTAAAGGATCACTATTGAAGATTAAATACGGAGAAATTAACAATGGGACTTGCGCCTATGGAACTGGTTGCTTGTAGTTTCGCGGAAGGATTAATTACGCCATCAAAGCACCTCTTATGGGTCCAAACGCGCCACGTCACCCGAATGCAATAGATCCCGGTGTATTTTAGTGATGTGGCGCATCTGGATTGGTGTCCAGATTGAATCCGGACACTGGACATAATAGTTTTCTCTCTTATGGAGTGGCAGGAAAAAAAATAATAATTTAGAAGAAGGAAAATGATTAGGAGGAAATATAAAAAGGATCATGAATGTAAATAGATTTTGTATTTTCCGTTGAAGAAAAATATATACTGATTTAGTTAGGGATTTCAATTTTTGACACGACCCGAAACATGACCCGAACCCGACCCGGAAAAATCCTAGTTCGGGTCAACCCGAACCCGAATCGGGTCGGGTTCGGGTTGAACAAATCAACCCGTTTTGAAAATCGGGTTAGGTTGACCCAGCAACCCGAAATTTACCCGAAAGTGACACGAAAACTCATATTTGACCCGAAAATCTGAGGTCGACCCATTTTTGACCCGATTTTGACCCAAAAATTGAATTTTGACCCGA
>NW_021420871.1:0-200 GCF_001605985.2 Dendrobium catenatum
CTGTCGTCCCTGATTCAGGGATTGATTCCTGGACTGGAGAGAATTGGAGTGGGAGGTTCCCATGATGCGGTGGCTACGTCTGTTGGCCATTGATGGAGTACTTAGTATAGTGGGATCGACTTTTCCCAAAGACGGTGCCAAACTGTTGCGGGCTAGAAAATATGCGGCGATAGAGATTTAATTCTGTGTCTTAGCGTTGT
>NW_021420872.1:0-393 GCF_001605985.2 Dendrobium catenatum
ACAATCACCAAACCATAGACTTTCCCTCCCAAGCTGATAGTGCTAATGAGTCCAAACAAATCCATGTAAAGGACCTCTAAAGGTCTAGAGGTGCTAAAGTCCTTAATGGGGTGAAAGGTGGAGTGGACTTGCTTTCCTAGTTGGCAGGCATCACAAAGGTGGTCTTTTGAAAACATGAGTTTGGGAACACCTCTTACTAGGTCTTTTTGAATCACTTTCCTAAGGGTTTTCATACTTACATGACATTGTCTCCGGTGCCATAACCATGAATCATCAACAATATTTTTTAAGCAAAATGATGCAGCACATTCAATGTTATTTAAATCAAGCATGTACATGTTGTTGATCCTTTTTTCTTGCAAAATAGTGTTGTTACTTAAACTTACAATGCAT
>NW_021420873.1:0-2128 GCF_001605985.2 Dendrobium catenatum
TTCTATTTTAACTATTATGATTTAACCGTAATCAATTAAAAGTTAATTATAACTAATAAATACATTCCAATTAGAATTAAATAATAACCTTTTAATTATTATTTTAATTGTGACAGATTATTTACGATTAATCAGAAAACTAATCGTTCTTAGGATTATTATTAAATAATAAGTTAATTCATAATTGAGATACTACCTTTAATTAAAATTAGTTATAAAGTATATGTGACTAATTTATACTTATAATATTTAAATAAATAATTTGAGAACGCCAAATGTAGAATGGATTCCTAGATTGAAGGCGCTGGTTGACGAGCGTCACTGCTGCCTTCTAACATATTCTTAAAAAGCTAGTTAAAGCATTGTTTGGCTTGATTACGCAGCAGAGCCGGTTACAAGAACTTTCTGCTGCCGCTGTTGCTAATCCCGCGACCTCGACTTGTCTTTTCCGCGGTAGGCTGCTTCCTCCAGCCTGGTTTCGTTAAGCAAGAAGAAAATTGACGCCATGTGCCCCAGTTCGTTGCGGAAGTTCGGTAAGATCTAATCCGCATACAACAATGCACCTCGTTCCGTCATCCAAAACCTATAGTTCAACTGACATTTTGATCGCGGCAAATCTTCCTCACCGCGATTTATCTCAAAAGGTTACGGCAAACTCAAAAAACACCAACCGTAAAAAACAATAAAATCACGACCTACTAAAAAACAAAGTTCAGCTATATCAATCGCAAATCCCCATACTCGTCCTACGCTTGCATCCTGGCTACACACTTCGGTATGGTAAGCTCCCTACTCACGTATAATCCTTGTCCGAACCATACGCCGCAACGGACTCCAGCGTTCCGTCATACTTCCACGATACAGATGTATCACGACTTCACAGTTAGCTGGTCTAGACTCTTCCCATCCGGCTTATGCCATCATTCTGTTAACTACGCTCCTGTGCTGGCAACATTCCTATCCGCCCACATACCTCTCATCTTCCTGACTACGGTGGCTCTCTCTCTCTCTCTCACCTCTCTCTCCTCTCTCCTCTCTCTCTCTCTCATCCACTACATAGACTTTTATTTCGTCGAAGCAAAACAAATATAAAAGAAGAAGAAGTATTGGCTTCGTTTGAACTGGGATTTACGATGGATTTTAGGCAAATTTATGATAAAGCCTACCAAATGATTTTTTTTTTTTTTTTTTTTTTTTTTTTTTGAGGTGATAAGAGTAAATGCAATTAGGTTATTAATGGGTATTAGGTATTGGTTTGCTATGCCTGGAGTTATTGGCATCTTAGAATTGCCCAAATATTCTCCACTATCTATTTAGAGCTTTAATCAGGTTAGAGTTGCTTATTAGACTTGTTTTTGCTGCATTTTCTCTTTTTGTTCGTATTATGAGGCGTCTGCAATGGGAAATTCTTCATTTTGTAAATGCTGCAAAAGCATGATTTAACCGTTTTGAATGATTAAAAGCTCAAAAATCCTTCGGATAGTTTATAGGATTTTAGTTGGACAAAGGATATTTACATTCAAGCTGTTTTCAGGATTGAACACTCCCAATATTTAATTCCGAATTTGTAAAATCAATCTCTATAGAGAAAATGAAAAAAAAAAAAAACTCAGCAATCTCCTTCAGCCCGAAATCCCTTAGCAAACTGTGACCTGCTCCTATTTTAATTTTTTCTCTTATCTTCTTCAAAACCTGCGGCAGAGACCCACAAATTTTTCCTCAATCTCCACACCACCGAACATTCTGCACATGGTGTGTTTGTAAATTTTACTGCATTGGTGGAGGGAGATTGACCTTATTTTTTATTTAGTTACTTCTTTCATTATTTTTTCTGGTATTTATCACTGGTTCTATACACTAATTAAGTATGATTGGTTGGGAGCTTCCAATCGACATATTCTGTTCAAGGTCTTGCAGATGCAATAATTCATTTTGAGATAAAATTTGCTAATTTTTTTGTTGATTAATAAGTTGAACTTATTGTTGGTATGCAGGAGCTTACAACCGGAATGAATTCCGGTCCAGCATTGACCCATTTTGATGACTCTGACTGAAGTTTTGCAAATTCCTGGACATTCAGAAAATTGCAGCTCCATATATTGTTCCACATACTGTGATTGCCGGTCAC
>NW_021420874.1:0-336 GCF_001605985.2 Dendrobium catenatum
ATTAATCTTGATATAGAAATCTATAAGATTTCATTATAATTAAATTGTTTAACCTTTATTGATTGCTTAATTATTATCAAATATACAAAGTTATTTAATTAGAAAAATTAAAGGTAATAAGCTTATATCGCAAAACATTTATTATGTATTTATTTTAAACTGATTTGTTTTACATCTATTCATTAATGTATGATTAATTATATATATATTACATAATATTATTGTATTAATATTCAATATATCCTTAAATATTAAAAAATGTGCATGAGTTCTTATTTTACTAAATATGATATTATTTTTGTCAGAAATGTGGTCTAATTTTTATTGTATTAGATA
>NW_021420875.1:0-487 GCF_001605985.2 Dendrobium catenatum
ATAATCTTCTATCTAATCAAAATTTTAATCACTCAAACTCCAGTCAATCTTCAATCATTTAGATATCTTGCAACCATTCCACAATCATATCAAGATCTAGTGTAAACATATCTCAAAGGGGGGTGTTCCTTTTTGGAATTCCATAGAAGATTTGGAGCCTGAAGACTGTACAAGTCATTATATTTGATTCCAGTTCTTTTATAGGCTTAGAACCCAGGTTTATTATCAGTGGGGCTTGGCCACTTTTACTTTACTATAGACCCTGGGTTATACTTTGTAAATTTTATATTAATAAAATCAGCTCTTTTATATTAATTTTTAATTCATGCATCATTAGCATATGAGCAAATTTTTAGTTTTTTGTAAACATATCTTATTGCATTTGATTCAAGTTCTTTAACCATTCTTTGATTCCCTTGATAGAGTTATCATAAATCTTGCATTCATCGATGATTGTTGTGATTAAGATTATTAGCTGGAAACCCAC
>NW_021420876.1:0-246 GCF_001605985.2 Dendrobium catenatum
AAAATAGTTAATCAATTAATTAGATAATTATTAATATGATTAGATATGAAATACTTATTTATTTAACACCTAAATAAGTAATTTGATAAATAGTATTGTAATTAATAATGAAATTATTTAATAATTAACCTAACTTTTAATTAAATTATTAATCATTTTAATTTATTGATTGAAATTAATAAGTAACTTATACTTAACATTCAATTAAATTTATAACACATTAAATTTAATTTTTAAATAAACCAT
>NW_021420877.1:0-231 GCF_001605985.2 Dendrobium catenatum
TCCATTCTGCATCAAAACACATCCCAAACCTTTCAGTGAAGCATCACTGAACACCTGAAATCCTTTTGTACCTGACGGAAGTGCTAACACTGGAGCTAAAGTCAAACAGTCCTTCAATCTCTGAAAACCAGCTTCACACTCTGGTGTCCAAACAAAAGGTACTGCCATCTACGTCAGTCTCGTCAGAGGCGTCAAAATCTATGAAAATCCCTTCACAAATTTCCTGTAATA
>NW_021420878.1:0-980 GCF_001605985.2 Dendrobium catenatum
TGTAGGACGATGTTCCTGCGGAAGTCCAGCGTCCGTCGGTGATCCGGTGAAAGTTTGGGCGTCAGGAGGTGGTTTGGTAGAAGTCTAGACGGTGGTCGAGGAGGAGCTTGGTGGCAAGAGCGATCTCCGATCTCTCTTATTACTTCCTTTCTTGCGGTCTCCTTTTCATGAGAAATGATGGGATATTTATAGATTTACTAAAAAAAAATTATAGATTTGCAAGAGTGATATGACAAGTAAATAAGAGGAAGATCAATGATAAGTTTGGAGTGGTTTGCATGGACGACCGATGTTGATTCCCTTGTTCGTAGACTTTTCACTAGACAATTGAACATCTTAGTGATTTTAGAATTCAATGATCTTGGATTCAATAGATTCGTCCCGTCGAGCCGCTCAATTCGACTACAAGCATGTTACATTTGGAAACCGTTTGGTAATTCAAATTGTGATTTGAACCTTCCAAAAACGCTTTGGGTCCTTGATTTGGATCCATTTGGGTACGTATTAAGTCGAAATTGGTAATGTTGGGCTCATATTTTTGAGACGTTAAATCTGATTATAAGTTTGCTGAAATCAAAGTTCGAATGATCCTAATTTTAATTTCGGAAGTTTCCAACTTGATTTTACCTTGAGATTTGTGTCCGATGAAGTTAATTTTAATGATATATTATTCATGTATAATATATGTATGAATTTGATTTAATTCACCAACATTTTTTTTTTTTGGGAAAATTTGGGGCATAAGCCCTTCTATTAAAGCCAAAACCAAGGATTACAACTAAAATCTATCAATTACAAGTAAGACCAGTATACCCCCAAAAACAAAAGGAAGTAACAAATTATAAAAGGCGGAAAATAGGACTCATAATACAGTACTACACCAAATGATCATATCCGGTACAACATTTAAAGCAATCATCCGAATACTGGGTATAAAACCCAGCAGCAGGTGTAGGAGCATTGGTTGCCAAAAGGAAGCA
>NW_021420879.1:0-328 GCF_001605985.2 Dendrobium catenatum
CTACCGCCGCGAATATTCCAGGACGCAACAATACTCAATCAAATTGCTCCTAAATATTTCAATTATATAATGTTCAATTTACATTGAATTCATTTTTCTTTGCATTTTTTTATCAACCTATTAAATGTCCCTAGCATACTTAGCCTAGCTTAATAATATTTAATATGGAATAATTAATCAAAAAGTAAGTAGCCCGAAACTAAATATGTTACTTGAACACCAAATTTGCTAATGAATTTGTGTTGAAACTTGCCGAAGAATCCACATATCATCATATTCAAATATGTTAATAATAATAAAAAAAATCAAATATGTTAATATATATGAA
>NW_021420880.1:0-227 GCF_001605985.2 Dendrobium catenatum
CATTATTTATTTATTTATTTCTTTTATTTTATTTTTCTTTTAACATTATCTTGCCTAATTTTAATATTTAGGCTATCACAATTTAAATTCTAAACTAAAAATAAGATCTTTATTAATAATAATAGTAAATTAAAATTAGAATTTATCCAAACTTCGCATAGGCTTGCTTGTTCAAATTTCTTCACTTGTAGTGTTGAATTCGCCTAGATTTGCATGCACATGAGTGT
>NW_021420881.1:0-997 GCF_001605985.2 Dendrobium catenatum
GCTCACTTGTGTCAAGAGTTAGGCTAGCCCAAAGTGCACAAAAGCACTTGAGATTGAGCCAACTCTCAACCTAAGCCCAATTGAACTCGACCAACACCTCCCATTGGGGGCCCAAGGTTCAATACATCTCCTCCAGCCAGCCCATGCCTTGGGCTAGCTTGGGTCAAGAGTTAGGCTAACCCAAAGTAGCAAAAAACACTTGGACCCGAGCCATGTCCCAGCTCAGATCAAATTGGACCCAATTGCCACTTGCATTGGGTGCACCAGACCAAGACCCGCTTCCCACCTCAAGCCTAGGGTCTGGCCTGACCTGGGATCGAGCTCAATTCGACTCGAACCGAGCAGGTTTGGGTCCAACCTAGTCACCAGTTCGATCCAGGCCTCCCCAGGCCAAATTGACTTCACCCTTGGCTCCAACATGTCCCCATCGGTCTCCCCCGATCAACCCGACCCAGGCCATGCCGGCGGCGGTCGGAGCCAATGGAATTTAAGTTCTGATGGTCCCCCCCAGATAATCCCTAGCTCAAGGCTGCTTCCCACTGGTTTGATCTCCACGATCCCTCCTGGACGTCGCCATCGTCCACCTGGCAGCAATCTGAGCCTTCCCCGGTTCAATCCCGGCCGTCCAAGCTCCCGAAGGGTGGCCGAATACCCTTGAGCTTGCCAGACCTCACGAGGCATTGGCATTCGCTCTCGTTCGATCCCTAGAGCTCCTTCGAACTCCCGGAAGCTTCCTTCGAGCCTAGAGATCGATCCCTCCTTCCGTTTGAGCAAGCGCCTGTGAAAGCCTTCGGCGTCCCGCTCGATGTCGCACCTCCGGCCGTCCTCTGACCCCGACGCCTGAAGGAGAACTATTCGCCACCATCCCCTGAAGCTTCCTGATAGAGAAGCTCATTCATTGAGGCCTTCTCTGCGGTAATCTCTTCATCCCGAGTTCCCTAGCTAGGTAGTTTGGTCAAATGTGAAGGAAACCTTCACCCCAACGGATCTCCACCGT
>NW_021420882.1:0-260 GCF_001605985.2 Dendrobium catenatum
AAAAATAAAGTAAAATATTATCCTAGGATTAGATGAGGGTATCTAGAGAAATTAATAAAAATATTTTTGAGAGAATAATTCAAAATCTCAAATTTTTGGTTTGTTCATTAGGAAGCTAATGTTATATAAGGAAAAATAACTAGTGATATTAAGAATATTGTAAACCATGTACTTCGAGTATCAAAAAGAAAAGCTTCCAATAGTAAAAATAGTTGGTGGTGGAATCAAATATGCAAAAAAAGATAAAAAAATATGAACTT
>NW_021420883.1:0-349 GCF_001605985.2 Dendrobium catenatum
CATACATGCAATTGTCATTAATGCAAATATAAATCCAACTGAATTATTTTTAAATTTCAGCATTATTATTATATATACATTTTAAATTCTAGCAATATGTATTTTATATATGTGCAATAGAATTAGTTTTTAAGATGGGTGAACTAATTCTCATCTCAAAAATCTCGCCAATTGCTTTGGAAGAGTATTGGCCATTAACTAGCTGTGCTGACCTCTCACTCTCCACTATTGACACTCCCATTCCTTCACATTTAAAATTCTTAATGTCTAACATTAAGAACATAATTTCCCTCAAATTCACTACCAAAAAACCACTCACATAGAAATCACAATTCCTCAAAATAATTCG
>NW_021420884.1:0-291 GCF_001605985.2 Dendrobium catenatum
TCGTCCGTGGCGACTGGTTCTCTGGAAATATTTCATTTAGACGAAATTAAATATCATCCAGGATGATCGGGTCTCTGGAAAATTTTTGTTTAGACGAAGTTAAATTATCGTCCGTGGCGACTGGTTCTCTAGAAATATTTCGTCCAAACGAAATTAAATATCATCCAGGACGATCGGGTCTCTAGAAAATTTTCATCCAGACAAAATTAAATTATCGTCCGTGGCGATTGGTCCTCTGGAAATTTTTTGTCCAGACGAAGTAAATAATCGTCCAGGACGATCGGTCCTCTG
>NW_021420885.1:0-1328 GCF_001605985.2 Dendrobium catenatum
GGTACATTATTCACTCTATTCAAAAATTTAAACTACTTTAGATGTTTTTGTATTAGCTTTTCTTCAACTAAATATGTGCCTATTGTCCTATAAATAATTATTCAACTTTGTTTTGAGTAGAGAGTTCCTTCTTAACATCTTTAAAATGGGACACATAAAGCTCCATTTTTTTTTTTTTTTGAAACATGCATTTTATCGATCACTTTGGATATTCAATGCCTCATCTTAATTTATTCAACCTATAACTAATTCCACCAATGCTCTTAAAAGAAAAACCACTAGGGGGAATGGAAATATAAAAATCCATAATCTCTTATGTTAGAGGTATAAAATAAAATGCAGTCACCTTCAGCTGTTAAAAAAGATTAATCTAGTAAAATTCTTAAACTGAAGGAGTCTATTCCATTCCACAACATGCTTCTTTTGAGAACTCTTCTACTCCTTAACTTACTAATAAAGCTAGCAGCTTACATCTATATATTATATAGATCTTCTAGAAGGAATAGTAGAGGCTTCTAATTGATTATCATTTACATCCTCATCATCATCTTCTTTCATAAATGCATGGTTTAGGTGTTAAGTAAAAAAAGATCCTCATGAAGTGAAGCAAAATCTCAAATATATTCTCTCTAGGAAGAATGTTAAAGGCCTTAGTTTCATTAACATCTTTAATAATATAGACTTCAGGATTATAATTCTAATCAAAGACTAAAAACTTGACACTTGAGATATCTACTTCTTCCTCATCTTTGAAAAAAAACATTATTACTTCAGCTAGCCTTGCAGGAAATAAATCTAAAAGGGCATTCAAAATTCTCATTATTTTATAAGAATGATGTGTTAAATCTCCATGAAGATTAAATGAAATAAGCAATTATGTATACACTTATCTATTTTAAGTAGATAAACGAGTATTTTTATACTTTTTATAAGAGAATAAAAAAACATAACCCTTGAATCAATTCTAATCATTTGATCAATGACATCAATATTCATAATTGAATGATCTTCATACAATAAGGGTCAAATAGTACAATAGCCCTTCTAACTATTCAATCGTTCAATCATATTATGGTATGTGTTGACCTAGTTGTTGACCTCAATATGATGAAGCTAGCACATGATTGTTGACACCAATCTTAGAATTTGAGCGTATCATTTTCTATTTATTTTATATGGCCTTTGTCATCAATCTCAAAAACATAAGCATATATTCAACCATTCAAGTTAGTTTTTAACATCACCAATCATAAAGCCTTAAGCATCCATCAATCTCATGAATCTCAATGACCATAACTTACCATTCCACCTTTATGTACACCAGAGGA
>NW_021420886.1:0-247 GCF_001605985.2 Dendrobium catenatum
AAATCCTCTCATAGCATCCAAACGAACAGTAAAGCCAAATGAAAACCTAAGCCAAACAGCGAAACAACAACAAAACGCCACGCAAAATCACCTTTTACGTCTACCTCTCATCCAAAATTTTCCTCTAGTAGCAACATTGGCAGAGCGAACAAGGGAAAAATCAGAATCAGAATTATCACAATCAGATTGCGCTTCATTATCCGACGAATTAATCAACCAATCTTGTTGTTTCCTAGTCTCCATAGCC
>NW_021420887.1:0-515 GCF_001605985.2 Dendrobium catenatum
AAAATGTTTTTGAGAGAGTTCTTTTAAAAAAAAAAAAAGTAATTCGTACTATACAATCTTAGTTTTGCACTACAAAAAGTAATTTGTATTATATAATTTTAACTCATACTATATGAGGTGTTATGCTTTGTCAAAACCATAACCGCCAATTGATAAGATAGATACTATTTTTTTACTATTCATACAATAAATTTGGTTCGTATTGCATGCCCTAATTAAAATCTTTCTTAATTAATCCTACGATATTAGGTAATCAAATCATGGATAATTATTTTGATTGATTGTACTTTATGATACAGTTCATACTGTATGGTTACACATGTATTAAATTGATCATCCTAGAGATCATACAAAATAAAATCCATGATTTTTATGTTGATTGTACCATATGATATCTATAGTGTTGGACGATCACTCGTGTACAAAGTTGGCCATCCCAAGGATTGTCCTAAACAAACAGAAGGAATTTCTAGAGATCGTATCATATGATGTTTTGATCATATTGTATGATGTCT
>NW_021420888.1:0-299 GCF_001605985.2 Dendrobium catenatum
AACCAATTGTTTGATTATTCTAATTCGGATAAAAGATTATTAATTTTATAATCGAAACCATGATAATAATTGATATATCTTTCTAAAGAAAGAATATATCAATTATTATGGATCGTTCGAAAATGACGATAATGATCGTCGGGTTTGATTTTCCCAAAGAAAATTAATTAGAGATTTTGAAAAAATTATTGGTTTTGAAAATCAGATCTGGGTTTCTAAATCTCCTAAGAGCGCAAGCCCTCATAGTTAATTACATCGTAGAAAAATTGGAAATTTTCCTACGAACACTCTCGATTAAA
>NW_021420889.1:0-780 GCF_001605985.2 Dendrobium catenatum
ATCCTAAGGCTTCTCCTATTCAGCAGGACTAGCATACCTTATATGGCGTCTCCACTACTATGGTTGTTCTGTTATAACAACCTAATTCCTTTCCACTACTCTTTTACTCTTTTAGCTAACATAGTACTACATGTTCATGATACCTATTAACAGCTTTTTATAGAAGAAAGTATTAGCAACATATATAAGCTTCCAGTTATCAAAGAATGGACAAATATACAAAATTTTGGTTTTGTTCTATCACAGAACTCTCCATTCCTTTGTTCTAGCTTGTTTCCCTGTGCAGGTTCTCTATTGACTACCACGTCAGTGCCAAGCCGAGGTACCGAGCAAAAGGGTGATGTGGCACATTCTGGTTGGTCTCCGCACGGCGTTTGATGTCCTCACAGAATAATTAATCCTTACTTGTTGGGCTTTTTCTTTGCGGTGACAATTGATGTTTTTGGATTTAAGGAAGGACATTTTCTTTTGCTCTATGTTTGTACATTTGTAGTTTTTGTTTGGATAAATGATTTAGCCTTAATTTCTGCTCGGAATATGTATGGTCTGGCTTCTACTTCATTCTAAATTTATCCTGCTGCAGATTATGGTTTCCTCGATGCCCTCACTTTATTCTGATTAATCTCTACTTTCATTTTCATCCTATATGACTAATATTTCAGTATTCATTCAAGAAATTCGTTCGTTGCCTTCATTTGCACCAAATTCTTCCAGAAACTTGTAAGCTAAATGAAGTGAAAGACTATTAGGAACAAAACCACAAAATTACCACTTATAATT
>NW_021420890.1:0-273 GCF_001605985.2 Dendrobium catenatum
AGACCGAGTGTAGTAGCCTCGAATCCTAAATCTAGGTGGGGCTTAGTGCTCTACGAAACACTAAGACCCGTGTCCTAGCTAATGCAAAACCTGGACTTACCCCGGCCTGGATTGAGGGAGCCAGCTAACCACCTAATCGCTTTAAAACCATGTTGTCAAGTCATTTATGATAGATGGGTGGGTGGTACAGTTCTTTAGAAATAGGACCGACATCTAGATAATTTCCTAAGTGGTCCTGGACTTATGTGGGTTAGGTGCTCCTAGCTAATGCAA
>NW_021420891.1:0-458 GCF_001605985.2 Dendrobium catenatum
GATAAAGGCTTGATGTTGTTGTTGTTGTTGTTGCTGTTAGTCCATACGAACTGACTTTAGTACGGGACAAACTGAAAAAAATTGTGAAAATCTATATGGTTAGCACATACGAACTGCTTGTATGAACCTGAGTTCGTCTATATAAACCTGAATTCGTCGGGACGAAATGTATCCATAGAGCAAATCGTCCCGAAACGAATAAGATTCGTCCTGTACGATCCTATTATGTATAAATATCTAATTTTGAGATATTTTGAAGAGAGAGAAAGTTGGAGAGAGAAAGAGAAGGAAAAGAAAAGAGGAAAGCTTAGTTTTGAAGGCCGCGGTGCACTTTTCGTCCGACGTTACTGTTAGAAGAATTGTTTGTCTCAAAGTAAGGAATCCGAATCCTATTTTTTATTTTGAAGATTTTGTGTTTTGATATTTTTCTGCTCAGTTTTGTGTTTCTGTTATCGAAA
>NW_021420892.1:0-310 GCF_001605985.2 Dendrobium catenatum
GGTTTTGAAAATGATGTGAAAAAAAATTAAATGAAAAAAGCAACCAGATTTCTAAATCCAGTTTCTATAGAAACCGGTTCTTTGAAATCCGATTTCAATAGAAACCGGATTTTAGAACTCCGGTTTCAATAAACCGTGTTTAAATATTCCGGTTTTAATAAACCGTAATTTGATAATCCGGTTCGCTTCTTTTTAAATTATTCCCATGCAGCGCTCGTTAAGCTTATAATCTGTTCAAACATGCTTCTTTTCATAATTTGGCCTATATTGAATGTTGGTTGCTTGTGGAAATGATTTAAAGAATTCATTT
>NW_021420893.1:0-3623 GCF_001605985.2 Dendrobium catenatum
CCGTGTCGGACACGTGTCCATGCCGTGTCCGACGCGTATCCGTGTCCGACACGTGTCAGACACTGCATACCCTCTTTAAGAGGCGTGTCGGTGCATCATAGCTTAATATCATTTCTGCAAGCAGTCTTGTCCGTTGTCGGTTAAGGGTGCATTTTCAATCAATTTGAAGGACATAACAAAGCTACCGAACAACTCCATGTGCAATATAATTATCAGTAGAAGCAGGAGCAGCAGCAGCCTTACCTCAACTCCTTAGCATCAAGTTAATGTGTTTTTCTTAACAAATCAATCATGGAAAGAGTTGCATTTGCCATCAATTCTGATTTTACCAAATCTTTTTGAACAAATCATAGACATGTTGGTTTTATCTTTCCATTATCATTCCTATATCTTTCACATTAATTTTACTGCCATTAACGCAACCAGTTGATACATCTCTCTTCATAGTTACAAGATCAGAGTGTGCCAGAAAATGAACAATCATCAACACAAGAAAATAGCACTCAGCATAACTCTAAAACTACATGGATGCCAACAGATGGAAAGAAATAACAGGGTCAAACGCCAATCAAAATTTGATAGTTTAAGTACCTCCACTTAGTGTAAGAATTAAGAAAATGAATTTATTGGTATACGCATGCAAGAAAACAAATCAAAAGTACCCCAAATGTGGAACATGCTGCGGGTTCAACACTTACTATAACTGTTTCTCCATCACAATTCCACTACTAACATTCTTCAAAGAATATCAAATGCAGCAATATCATGGCTCTGATACTAATGACTGACAATATGCTCGCTTTCCACAATTGCTGGAGTTGACTCATTAAAATTTCATAATAAAAGATGGTGCAGAAAAATAATGTACCAATATAAATTTAAAAAAGTAAAATTTTGAAGCATGCATACCAATCCATGTGCATATAAGCTACCATACCTGCACCGTGCACTGAACCATAGATTTTCTTCTACGGTTAAATTTCCATGCACAATATCGTCTTGTGGCACAAAACCAATGATTTTCTTATATGATCGGATAGACTCTGCTTTATCATTTATCAGAACTGAACCACTCACATCACATCCTGTTGTCTTGCCAGCCAGGGCATTGAGAAATGTTGTTTTTCCTGCTCCTGATGGACCCATAACAGCAGCCACACGACCAGGCATTAATTTCCCTGTTATACTCTTTAGGAGTTGCTTTTTACTTCCTTTCAGAGTTAGGGTTAGATTCTTGAAAGCAACTTCAATTACAGGTCTAGTTCTTATTTTATTATCAGTGGCCAATGCAACCACCCCTGAAAAAGTCAAATTGTTGGTTTGCCGTTGCATGGCCTTTTCTTTTTCAATTTGAGCATATACATACTTGAAGATTTGGCTACGAGTATGCATTTGCTTTCCTTTGGGCATATTCTTTTCAATATTTGTTTCACCTATTTGCACATGGAAACTCCCACTGCTCTCAGGGTAATCCTCAATTGAATTTACCATCTCAGAAACATTAATCTGCTCTTTGTTCATTGATGTTGATGGATTTGATAGTTTTAGAGGCACATCTGAATCATGTTGGTCGGAGCTCTTAAGAGATGACTTTCGACGGAACGTTCGGGATAGTCCTAGTGCATGCTTCTTTGCAAGATCTTTAGCAGCTTTCCACCTCTCACGAGCTTGCGCTATTTCTCTAGCACTTCTTGCAGCAGCGTCTCTGGATTTGGCTTCTCTTCTCTCTCGGCTAGTTAGAATTTGGCCCGAAAAGTTGTATATAATCAATAAGATCAAACTCAACGCAACCTATAGATAAGTATGGAATGATCAACTAGTCATCTCACAAAGTCACAGTAATATTAACCAAAAATGAATAAATATCTCATTTTTACGCTTTACATGATCAACATTACATTTGGCAATAGAAAAATTAACCATCAACGATAATAAGAATATCACTCTTCACATTTTAAAAGTGGTATTCAAGTGGAAGTTCAACAAGGATCTTTCTGATAATGCCTAAGGCAATTTAGGTACACATAAAACAAGTTCGTTCTTCTTGAAAATGAATAAAGTGGATTAAAGTCAATTATCTGCAGAATCAATAAACTGGTTGATGTAACGCGTGACAGCTACATTCCATTAGTGCTGAGTCATTTCTTGTTTCAATTGTCATTTTTAATCTACCATTTCCCGTCATTTCTCATGTCAGGATATTCAAGCTCGTTACTCACGTTGTATGACCATAATATAAAAACAAATATAAATAGACAAGTGTCGTCAAGAGGACATTGATAACTCTGCATTAGGACACTATTTTAAATACAAGTATAGCATATTATTCAACATGTTTATTTAATTTTTACAGTTTAACCAAATATATTTGATCTCATGAATAGAAATGTTGCAATCAAAAGCTACATTTAAGTATTAACATTAAACGTGAATCTATAATATTTTGAAGAATACGAATATGTGAAGTGTGAACCCGTAGCTAGGTCTCTTAGATTGTGAACATACGGTTAAGAACTATACGTGCAATTGTGCACATAAGCACAACCTACCGCACAGATATATTTTTAAGCTCGCGAACAAGCTCTATTCTATCTACGATATTTGTAGGTTTGTCAAAAGAACTATTAACCAAAAAAATTCCTAATGTATACAACAAACAGACCCTTGGATTTAACACCAACTCTGGTGATATTGTGCTAGATAAGCTTCCCATGGAGTTTAGGTGGCACATTAGGAGTTACAGTGTGAAACCTGTTAAATAAAACAAGCTAACTTTTAAACGTCAAGATGCCTTTTGGTATAAAGGTTGGAATTTCATTATGAAATTCTGAAGTTAAGCAGTTTGTGCACAACATTCTTGGGATGGGTGACCTCCTAGGAAGTTACACCAATGAGACAAAACGGTGAGGCCATTGGATCAAAACAAGCAGCACCTTGATAGTTAAGAGTTTAGGGTGCTATAAAATAATATCAGAGCAATACATCAACCAGAAGATAGGAATGAAGTGTCATACAAGACAAAGTGCTACATCATGAGATCCACCTCTTGAATCCTATATGGGACAAAGTGCTACATGGCGATAGCTATCACTTGAACTTGTAGGGGTCACCTCTAAAGTCTTATATGCCTAGTAGATGATTCTTGGATAAAAATGCTGACGATGATGAAAATTACTTAAGTGGAAAAGATTGTGCAACTCCTTAAATAAAAAAAAGCTAAACTCTTATATATGGAGTTGCCTCTTGGTATAATGGTTGAAATTTTATTAAGAAATTCCAAAGTTAAATGTGCTCGTGCTGGAGCAATCTTGTGATGGGTGTCCTCCTAAGAAGTTACACAAACAGAACAAAACCATTAGGCCATTAGACCAAAGCGGATAATACCTCGATAGTTAAGATTTGGTGCTATTAGATGCAAAGACAATGGAACAATTTCTTTAACTGAAATGACTCTCTACATCAATGAAGCTGCTTGTGCTTAAAATATGCCCCTAAAACACAATGATCATGCTTTAAGGCTCAAGCCTATTAGTCATTATGGACATGCATTTAAGTTTTGGAACTACTTGGTCCATCCCACACAAACAAAAAAAAAACATTTTGTAAGTCAAGGTCTGTGTTAA
>NW_021420894.1:0-230 GCF_001605985.2 Dendrobium catenatum
GTCAATTTCGGGTTGGACCCAAACCCGACCCGTGACCCGTTTTTGACAGCCCTACTATGGAGAGTTCTTGAAAAGAAATGAGTTAATAACACTTATATTCAAATCATTAAAGATATGTATGCATGACCTATTACTTGTGTTAGAACACAAGGTGGTTTGACCAATTATTTTCCTATTTCGGTTGGATTACATGAAGGATTAGCTTTAAGTCCATATCTTTTTGCTTTAGT
>NW_021420895.1:0-306 GCF_001605985.2 Dendrobium catenatum
AAGTTTCGCACGTTATAAAAATAGGTAATTTGCTTATGTTGTGGATTGACAATCGCCATTTTTTTAAGCAAAACACTTAAAAACTTGAAGTGATAATTAACAAAATTAATTTTTTTTATTGATTTTAAATTGGATTTTTTCCTCCTCTCTCTTTTCTCTCCAGCACAATGGTTCGATGAATTTGTCAAAGTAAATGGTCCCATAAAAAAGCTTCCATGATTTTCCACACATGCCCTTACATCAGAATTCTTTAGGAATCCTGATGCAAGCTTGCTCGGATGCTGTCGGCAGAGGATTTGCTGGAAG
>NW_021420896.1:0-279 GCF_001605985.2 Dendrobium catenatum
TACGAAACTGCATTTCAGTACAGCCTTTCATCCTCATACCGATGTACAGTCTGAGAGAACCATTCAGGTGCTGGAAGATCTGTTGAGACTTTGTGTTTTGGACTTTCGCGGAAGCTGGGAAGATCATATCCCTTTGATTGAGTTTGCTTGTAACAATAGTTTCCAGTCCAGTATCGGTATGGCACCGTACAAGGCTTTGTATGGCAGGAAGTGCCGCACTCCTTTGACTCTGATGGAGGTCGGAGATAGACAAGAGCTGGGTGCCACTTTTGCTGATGA
>NW_021420897.1:0-1272 GCF_001605985.2 Dendrobium catenatum
GTAATTATCCTTCTTTCGTAAAATATTCTTCTCGATTTCCTGTGGCTTCATTGAAACTTTTTTTATTGAACTATTAGGAATTCAAAGAATCGTCATTTCACTGATATTTTAACTCTGAATTAACTGACTGTTATCACCATTTATCAATAAAAAAATCTTGAAAGCACTCCCATAACATTCATTAGAAATGCTAATGATTATGTCCATCTTGAAATCCCATATTTGTTTGGTACTTCTTGTACTACAACTCATGATTTTGAAGAGATCTCCAAAACCAATATCCATGCATTAACTACAACAATATAAACAAAATTCAAGGGTACGTGCATGATTTATTTGATTGCTCATTTAATGACTAACTTTTATTTAGGTCGCTATAATATTAATATAATCAATGAAATTAGCAACCAAATTCAATAAATAGTATCCAAATAAAGGTTCATTAGCATAAAAAAATGATTGTTGATTGTTGTGGGCTGAGAAATTTATGGCGGCAAAGTAGAAAGATTTTATACTTAGCAATGTACGAAAAATTTTGCACACAAACTGGCAATTAAGATGATAGAGAAATACTATATTTTATATGTGGAAAACTCTGAAAAGGGACAAAACTACGGGGTCTTGTCCAGTTGAAATGATTCTATTAATATATAAGCATATTACGTAGGTCGAATCGTCCCCTAATTTAAGGACGATGAGAATACAATGTATAAAAGAATTGATTATACTTCAGACAAGAACTCATAATATTGATTGAATATATATTAAAAATATGGCACCATCAATTGAGAGAATATTTGACTGAGGTTGGGTAATAATTGGGGATCCAAATATATTCAGTAGATGGACGAAAATTTTGAGACCGACCCGTCAGTGGTTAGGAAGAGATCTAACGTCAACCAGCAAACGAGCATAAGTTCGACAATGGTCGTAAGTCGGAAGGGGATCTAGCAGAGATAATAAACAAGTTGAAGTACAATGATGATCATGTTGCGTATCTGTTTTCAGAAATAGAATTTTCATGATTTCAAACACTTCTGTTTTACTACGATTGCTTTGCCTACTAGCATTTCAGGTCCATAGGATCAAGACTGTAATTTGAACCAGCTCAAGATTGGGTAGACTATGTCTGAGTCAGTTTGTAAATATTTTCTATTCTTAAGTCTATTTATAATAAATGTGGTTCTTGATTAGGGGTGTCTATTTCGGGTCACGGGTCGAGTTCGGGTCAAACCCGAAATTGACCCAGCACTGTTCGGGTTCGGCTCGACC
>NW_021420898.1:0-214 GCF_001605985.2 Dendrobium catenatum
ACATTCATTTATTATTATTATTATTTTATTTTATTTTTTTTACTTATATATCTAACAAATTAAATTTAACTAACTAAAAAATTTTCTTTTAAATAATAATTGATCTAGGATATATCAAAACCACACTTTCTAATACACACACTTAGAATTGTTTTCTAGGACAATCAACTCTAGCTTTAAGTTAGGCCGGTGTTTATTTCCTTATTGCACTGTG
>NW_021420899.1:0-276 GCF_001605985.2 Dendrobium catenatum
GCAGAAAATAAAGTGCGGAAGCAAAAATAAGAACACAAGAAATTTATAGTGGTTCGGTCAATTCGACCTACGTCCACTCCCCATAGGCGCCCTCCGAGTATTTCACTAAAACGTGCCTCTCCTTTAGCACCCACAGCTAGGCGAAGAAGCCCTCACAAACACGTCCTTTTTTCCACCATGGCAAGGCAGAGAACCTATCTCCTTTTGCTTCCTCCTGAAGCTGGTAAAGAACCAAAATCAACTACTGCAAACCATACCTCTACCGATGCTTCCACA
>NW_021420900.1:0-219 GCF_001605985.2 Dendrobium catenatum
GAGGACAAGGTCTCCATTGGAGTTTTGAGGCCTAAAGTGTTGAAGGTAATCGGTTTATGAGATAGGCTGCAGTTAAAAGAGCTTCCCCCCAATAGGATTTGGATGTGTTGTAGTGGAATAGGAAGGCTCAAGTGGTGGCTAGAAGGTGACAATATTTCCTCTCTGCAACCCCATTTTGTTGTGGGTGTGAACACATGAGGACTCATGGATGATCCCTTC
>NW_021420901.1:0-268 GCF_001605985.2 Dendrobium catenatum
ATTTAGTTATTCCGAGTTAGATTTCTATTTTCCAAAAAAAATTTCGTACCCTGAAGGATGTCCGATCTAGGGTTAACAGAATCGAATGTTCTACCTTCTTCTGACTGGAATTTGTTAAACTCCTTGATCTCTTAGAACTTTAAAAGTTTAATTTTTTGGAAAAATTCTCATATGATGCCTCCTTAAAACAACAAAAAAAATTTAGAAAAATTAAAAATCCAGAAATGTTCGTTTTTTTTATTTTCCTTGTGTTTTTGTTTTTCTTTTA
>NW_021420902.1:0-282 GCF_001605985.2 Dendrobium catenatum
ATTGAAACAAGTACGAAATGCATTGATTTTTATGAAAGGATTACACATTTCACAAAATCTAAACACAACTTAAAGTAAAAGACAAACAAACACTTAACATAAACACTAACATAACAAGACATAAAAACATGAGTAACTAACACAACAAAACAAAACAAAAAAAAATACAACACGAGTACAACAAAAACACAGAAATTCATCTCTACTGTTCTGGAGGAGGAGGAGGAGGAATGCCACCGAAAAGGTTAAAGTAGGAGGCCATCAACATTACATTGGTATTGA
>NW_021420903.1:0-635 GCF_001605985.2 Dendrobium catenatum
TTGAATTAAACTTCGGGAGGGCTAGATCTTGATTGTTGATCTCATGATCAACGGTCCAGAAAGCGTACGCCTGGGCTACACTACGAAAACACCCTAGGATTGGTTTTTCGACTCATTCAGGCGATCGGATTAATCAAAAATCTTGAAATTTTAAACTCAAATATAGATGATAAACAAAAATCTTGGGGAACTAATTTCAATACTCAAAATGCACTTATTAGAAAGTTATTTAATAATAAGTGTTAAGTCTAGGGTTTCGATTTATACCTCAGTTAATGGACGGACGTTTAAAGGCATGTTGCATTTGTAGGCTATCCACGCTCCTTTTTGCTGAAGTCACCACGGCTGGAGGAGCAATGAATCGAGCTGGAGAATACTAGATGTGATCAGCCTTCGGTTTGGTCGTGAACCCGCCGCCGGCAAGGTTTGACCGGCTGGATTTTGGTCTAAAAGTGTGAAAGAGCCTCTTGGGAGCTTAAACAAAATGAATATTCATCTGGATAGCTTGAGTGTGGAGAGAGAGTCTCTAGGTTAGAAATGAGGGCTCCAAAGGAGGTTTTGCCCTATTCAAGTTTCCCCAGGCCAAATGAAAGGCTGTGATTGACTGGAAGGGCTCCTAAGATCAAGCCACCTGT
>NW_021420904.1:0-205 GCF_001605985.2 Dendrobium catenatum
GGGTCCCCAAGTGTTTGGGAGATTTTGGGATTTTTTTAATTATTATTAATTAATTATCTTAATTAAATATTGATTTTCACTTAAAATTAAATTAGGGTTTAAATTGCTGTCAAATCAAGGGGCTTTCAATTATTATGGATTAAGGACTAGATTCTGGTCAGTTTGAGGGTTTATATGTAATTTTTGGATTTAAATTGGATTTATT
>NW_021420905.1:0-2634 GCF_001605985.2 Dendrobium catenatum
TCTGCCTCTTCCTTTGAGTCTGATGGGGTTGTTGATCACGGGAAGGATTTTCTGCGTGATAGACCGATTGTCTCTCGTGGGAAGGCTCGTGGGAGGGGTAGAAGGGGTCGTTAACCTTCTTCCTCCCTGTTGGTTGGCTTCGTCTGTTTCGTGTTTGGCTGATCTCTCTTCTGTTTTTTGTTGCACTTGTGCTCTAATTTTATTATTTGATTGGATGAAATGTGGTCGAGTGCTTTGGACTCTGAGTTTTGCTGGTGGCAAGTGGATCATTTGTCGGTTTTCATTTGCTTGGCCCGTACTTGGTGGCATTGTTTGGATGGTATGGTTGGTTAACTTTCTCTCTCAGTTGGCTATGGACGTGGGTTGCTTGGCTGCGAGTTATGGTTTATGGGCAATGATGTGGCGTTGGCTCACTTGTCTTAAGCCATGGCTCGTGGCAACCTTTGGTTTTCTCCATCCAAACTGGATGGCCGGAGCCTAGTTTGGGATTGGTTGGAAGTCTTTGCCATTTGGTGAGCCCGATAGTTCTCATTATCCTCCATTTGTATCTCTATAACTTTTTCGTATTGGTTGTTTTAGCTTGTTGTAACCTCTCTTTTTGTTGGAATAAATTTTTTATTTTGAAAAAAAAAAAAAATCCTCCATAACAATAGGTTGTACTGGCTTTGCCACTATTAATTCAACACATATGGATGCACCTAGTAAGTTAAAGTTTTTTTTTCCTTTTTAGTGGACATCACTCTCACATCATATGAAATTATAAAGTTATAATAGAGTATGGTAGGTTTTTAAATAAGATTGGATTGGCTTAAATGGTGGCCCACTCCATGAAGGACATGAAACATATTTCTTAGAAATGGTAACAAGCATGTTAATATTCCTAAATAGCTATAGCATAATTTTATCAAAACTAAGGGAATATGATGGAAGGGAAATGCAAAATTTACCCATAATTAGTATAGTATAAATCACCACTTGATTTGTAGTTGTCAAGTTAAAGTTTCCATGCTCATTATAAATTGATCCCTCATTCTTCAAAAGATTCATAGAAATTCTTATTGCAAACCTTGGAGCCCTTATCTTTGATGGCTATTTATGAAAAAAATAAGAGGTTATTGAAGGGTGATGGAAATCTTAAATGCTTGGTAATGAATTATGGTGGTTGTATAGGATATTTTTGGAAATCTTAAATGCTTGGTAATGAATTATGGTGGTTGTATAGGATATTTTAGTGGTTTAAGATTGATTTTATGAAGATTTAATGAGTTTTTTGAAGGAGTGTGAGAGACTGTAAGATTTTAAAATGGTTGTGGGTAATGTAGGAGAGTGATGGAAACCTTAGGTGTTAGAGGTAAAGTCTTGGATGGCTAAAACCCTGCAAAAATAAAAAAAAGTTGTCCCAAATGAAGTATAAATTTCATAAAAAACATAAGCCAAATCAGACCCTGTATAGATAATTGGTTAATTAGAGTTAGTCTAGATTGGAGAACTTTGACATTTAGCACTTTAGCTAAGACCAGTAGACTTGATGACTTGTTATAAATAAATTTTATGGTCGAAGTTACTTACACATTGACCACGCTTATAAGGATGAGCCCCTTGGAATCCATTTGACTAGGCTCAGGCTAGTTTATGTCTAAGCTAAGGAGAACCTATGTAGTCAATAGGATGACTATACATGTGCTCAATTAGGGCACAGTCAGATCAAATAGACATAGTTAAAATCAAATGAATCCTAAAGATGCCTGACTTGGGATAGTTCAGTGATCTACTAAGTTCAGAATGAAAGTCAGGCTTATTTTGGATGCAATAACGAACTTGTCTAGAATATAAGCTATTTGTTTGCACATAGGATTTAAAGTAACTAAGCTAGTCTAAACTATTTTATAACAAACATAGCCTACGAGGTGATTTAATTTCGCCACCTAAAATTAAGGCCATCATGAAGATTTTGAGATAAGGATCATATTTGTGTCCCATTGTATTCTTGTTAAGTAGTTTGTTCTTCTCAGGATCTTTTAAGAAGTCTATATATATATCGACATGACGTTTGGACATTTTTAGGAGCTGGACAATGGAACTTATTTTCTACTTTGTTTGATCCATTCTCCAATACATATGAACCAATTTTATATATTTTCTAAAGTCAATTAAATAGAATAAAAAAGAGCGTTTATATATTACATCATTTATATTATTTTGTCTTCATAAGAAAAAAATACTTCTTAAATAGTATGGTTGTCTATTCAATCTTCTTCATCTTCTTCTTTTATACAGGGAATATAAATGTTTAAAAATAATACTTCATCTTGTTTTCTTCATCTTGTTTGCTTCATTTTGTTTCATTATAAGGCCGTCATGATCATCAATGCCTCGCTTTGTTTTTTCTCCTGTAGTACTATTTTCACTGCTTTAGTTCTTGTCTGAAGCTTTGGCTGACTTTCCAAATATATTAAAATTTAAGAGGAAAATTCACTGTGTCTTCCTCTCTCTTAACGAAATAAAAGTTGATAAAAAAATTAAACATAATCGTTAATCCTCTCTGTCATTTGTCTCTTACTACTTAAATTATGTATTCGAAGCTATTAATAACAATTTTTAACTAAATGAAATAGATAAATTAGTTTAGAGCTT
>NW_021420906.1:0-277 GCF_001605985.2 Dendrobium catenatum
AATGACAATTTAATTAATGTATAATGCGATGTTTAATTGTTTATGTTATTAAGTTAGTAAGATTTCAGTTTCCATATATAGCAAAGGCTTTAAACAGCCATCCGACAGCACAAAGCTTATTCTTATTAATCAGTGAATAATAAAACAAAAAATCAATCAAATGTCCACTTCATGTACTACAATAAAAATAAATTAATTACTCAAATGTAATAATAATTATTTTTTAAATATTATTTTATTTAAAGATAATTATACTAAAAAATAATTAATTAGTCAT
>NW_021420907.1:0-354 GCF_001605985.2 Dendrobium catenatum
ATATCGATCGTCCCGAGGTTCTCAGTACGACTTTTGATCAAACGTTTCGTACTGTACGAATACATGGATCGTACAGTACGATACATAATAAATATCGTACCAAAACGCTTTAACTCGAATTTTTCCGTTGTGCTGATGTGGATCGTACCGTACGAATCTAAAAGATCGTACAGTACGATACTCAATAATGTCGTACAAAACGGCTTTAATTCGTCCCAATCCGTTGCTGACGTGGATCGTATTGTACGAAGGGGAGGTATCGTACAGTACGGTAGGCAATAATGCGGGACGATTATCGTACAGTACGATGGGTATCGTATAGTACGATCAACAGAGCTGAATTCTGCCTATTGG
>NW_021420908.1:0-569 GCF_001605985.2 Dendrobium catenatum
AATTTGAATTCTGGATTAATCCTCTGTAGCAAAGAAAGTGGAGAGTTGGAATGGCATTTCTGTTCAACCTCCACCAGAAATACTCCACCCTATTGTTCATATTAGCTTTAATGATCCATCTCCATTTTAAATCATCTTCTAACTGTTCAGCTTCGACTTTATAGATTAATCCTGGAATTGTCAATCCAGAATTCTATTTTATCAATTCCAAATTGTCTTCTAAGCTTTCATGTTTGATATCAATTTGTTTTATCAAATTGATTAGATCATTGCCAAAGTATTTTTTTAATTCTAGATCATTCCATTTGTTATTCAGAATGAGGTTTTTAACCCGAACCAAGCTGCCATCATGTGGAGTAACAAATGTTGGCCATTTGTTTATAGATTTGTCCATAATCCATGTGTCTTCAAAAGCATCTACTGATTATCCATTAGCTATCTTCAATCTTACAATTGGTTTTAGCATTTTGAGCCCTTCTTTCAGTATTTTAAAAGCTGTGGATCTACAGCAATTTGAATATCCTCTTTCCAATTTTTCACCATATTTTTAAGCCATGATCATATGTAAC
>NW_021420909.1:0-289 GCF_001605985.2 Dendrobium catenatum
AGTACAAGAAAAAGTAGTAGGGTAGAGGAAGATAGCTTGCAAGCTAGTGAAACCCGCAGATTTACATTCCAAAAATCATCACATACTCTTTCTAAACAGCAGCAAACAGTCCAATATATAGGAAAAAAGGAATCCAAACAGCCTCCCACAAATGTCACCCAAGCAACTAATCAAAACAAGGAAAAAACCCAAAGAACAAGGCATGGCCAGCCCAGGAACCGAGCAGCTAAGCATCCCATCAGCCAGCCCAGGAACCAAACAGCCAGGAAACCCAACAAACACCAAGGGA
>NW_021420910.1:0-313 GCF_001605985.2 Dendrobium catenatum
GTTTTTAAGAAAGGCAAGTTTTGAATCATAGCCATTTATTGCTATTTATACTACAAAAACCCAATTATCACTTAGTTACATGTTAACAAAGTTCATGCCAGTGGGTTGTAGGTAGAATTTCATTAATTCATCTAAACGAAGAGTAGGTTGAAAAACTAAAATATGGAACTTAAGATTCATAGAGCTTAATCAAAACAGTTTGCTGTTATATGAGGGAGTTGATTTTTTTTTTATTTTTTTTTAAATATGAACTACATAGTCTATGGAGACTTTGGTGTTGTGTGGTTGATGCTGAAAATTATTGGAGTCAATT
>NW_021420911.1:0-682 GCF_001605985.2 Dendrobium catenatum
TTTCCCCCACAAGAACGAAGCTACAATGGCTGCCAAATACACTTAAAAAAGTTGCTATGCTAAAGCTTAAATAGAAGCTCTTAAAATGAACTCATTAATGTAAGTTACCGACATTATTGTCCAGGACGATAGGTGTATCGTCATGGCCGATTAGTTCAAATATGAGGAAAATTGTCCTGAATATCACCCTGAATTTAAGCTGGATGATGTATAATCGGCCCGGACGATCTGGAGATCATCCAGGATGATTTGACCATGTAATTGTTTCCTTAATTTCTGGAGAAATTTTGGAAAAAATGACCTGGATCGTCCTGGACGATATTTTATAGTCGTATACGATCCTCTAGACGATGTCCAAAAATAGGTTATTTCTAAATATATCTAGCGGCAGATTCTTGCTGAATTGAGCCTATCGTCCTGGTCGATACAAAATCTGGATATATTTTGTATAATGACGGCTGCTTTAATGAGGATGCCCTAATTAGGGTTTCTACTTTTGTCAAATCATCCAGGACGATATAAATATCACCCCAGACGATGTTACCAAAAATAGAAATATTTTAGGGCACAACAGAAAATCTTTCAAGTTACAAACCATTAGATGCCACACCAAATACAACAGACTCAAGAAAAGAAAAAGATTACAAATTGACATAGACCTAGTCTACCCAATCTTGAGCTG
>NW_021420912.1:0-295 GCF_001605985.2 Dendrobium catenatum
CCCCACTTTAGGCCTGACCCACAGCCTTCCAAAGGCTGAGCTCACCGGCTTCAGTCACACAATCCCTTTGAGAGGATATCCCCTCCCACCTGGCATCCATCTTAAGCCCAGACCAATCGATCCCGGTCGTCCAAGCTCACGCGAGTGAGTTGAATAGGGAGGTAGTCTAGCAGATGTCCCAATTTGCGATTTATCTCCCAAAATTGTTCCCCATAGCTCTCTGAGTGTTCTAGTCGCTTCCCCTAGCTCCCTGGATGCTCCCGTCCATGCGTTTGAGTGAATACCGACAAAAGTG
>NW_021420913.1:0-244 GCF_001605985.2 Dendrobium catenatum
ATATTCGATAAAAAAAAAGAAGATTATACCTACCAACAAAAAAATTAAAAGAAAAAGATATTAAAAATATTATTTTCGGGTCAAAAGTATGTTTGCAGTTCAACTTGAACCTGAATGATTTAAAAATGAATAAATAAACCCAACCCTATTGAACTTGTTTATTAAACGGATTAACCCAAACATTAATTTTACAGGTCGAGCTATTTCTTGACACACCTATTGAAGAGTAACAAAGTTGGGATAA
>NW_021420914.1:0-271 GCF_001605985.2 Dendrobium catenatum
CTCATCTAATAAATAATAAACCACTATGCTTAGGATATGGAGAAATATTAGTAGAATTTACATATTCTGAAAGTCCGATTTTGTGGTTGTTAGGCCCACTTGAACTAAATGGTACATCAAGAGGGGGTGAATTAGTATTTTAATTTTTTTTTTCTTCAAAAATCACTTTTTGAAAATTACAACCAAATTCAAGACTTCAGTTCAAAATCAGATCTTGTGATACGGAAAGCTAATATAATATGAATTTTGTACCCATTTCAACTGAAATTTC
>NW_021420915.1:0-666 GCF_001605985.2 Dendrobium catenatum
TAATACAAATGGACTTTCCCTTTCAGTAGCATTTTACTAAGCAATTGATGTATAACGTTCACAAAAACTCCATGTGGTAAGCTAAAACAGAAGATGCTGTTTGTACACATAAAACACCATGAAATTTCCATATTCATGCTTTCTTGAAATTGTTACAAAATAATCCACCCAAAGTTCATAAAAGATATTTTTATATGCATATTTTTGTTAAGAAATCTACATGGCTTTCACTACCTCTCCTTATCATATGATGATTCGTAAATAAACATGAGCTTCATAACAAAGATCCTTTTCAAACGCACGAATTTATCCAAATTAGTATGCCAATTTTACTTATATCTCAAAATTCATTTATGGGAGAACTAAGGAACAATAGAAATACTTGAAGTTAGCTAAGAAAAAAAAGTTGAAAGATTATTCTCCATAAACAATTTTATTAGAAACATAACAATGGGCAAACCCCAAACTTTGTCAATACCAAATAGATTTCCTTTTACCAACATAGTTTGGAAACAAACAGTGAAGTTATCATGCTTCTAAAGAAAAACTCTTTTACATATGATAAAGAAAGAAATTCATAAAAGGTGCTCATAACCCATCTTATTCTTACCATGGTTGATAACACATGCAAGATGCATTTGGGGAGATCTCAATAAGAAAAGGACT
>NW_021420916.1:0-1115 GCF_001605985.2 Dendrobium catenatum
CGAACAGTCTGAGAGGACTATTCAGGTATTGGAAGATATGTTGAGGCTTTGTGTTTTGGACTTTGGAGGAAGCTGGGAAGATCATATTCCTTTGATTGAGTTTGCTTATAACAACAGTTTTCAGTCCAGTATTGGTATGGCACCGTACGAGGCTTTGTTTGGCAGGAAGTGCCGTACTCCTTTGACTTTGACTGAGGTCAGAGATAGACAGGAACTGGGTTCCACTTTCCTTGAGGAAACTGTTAATAAGATCAGTTTGATAAAAGAAAGATTGAAAGCTGCACAAGATCGATAGCAGAAATATTACAATCAGAAGCATAGGTTCGTAGAATTTCAAGTTGGTGACTTTGTGTATGTCAAAGTCAGCCCGATGAAAGGTGTGAGTAAATTTGGCAGAGTAAGCAAACTTAGTCCAAGGTATGTTGGACCTTTTGAAATCCTGGAAAGGATTGGAAAATCTGCTTACCGACTGTTGCTTTCTGATTCAATGCCTGACGTGCATAACGTGTTTCACGTATCCACTTTGAGGAAGTGGGTATCTGACTCTGCGAAGAAGCTGTCAGCTGACGAGGTTGAGATTCAGGAGAATGTGGCGTACAAGGAAGATCCAGAGTTGATTTTGGCGTACGACGTCCGAAAGCTACGAAGTAAATAGATTCTGATGGTTAAAGTGCAGTGGAAGCACCGAACTGCATGAGAAGCGACTTGGGAGAAAGAATCGGACATGAGGAAGTCGTACCCGTATCTATTTTGATTGAGTTTTGATTGGACAATGTCGAGGACGACATTTTCTTTGAAGTTGTGGAGATTGTAAAATCAGTTTTGCTCCAGGTTCGTCCGGACGAAGTTGGATCGTCCAGGACGATCGGTACAGGTTGTTCAAGGGAAACAGTTCTGGCTGCATGGATCGTCTGGACGAAAATTCTCCCGAGGACCAGTCACCGGGGACGTTAATTAATTTCGTCTGGACGAAATTTGTCCAGAGCCACTTTGTCCCGGGACGAAGTGCGATCGTCCGGGATGATCAGTTTGGATATATATAGAAATGAGATATTTTGAAGAGAGAGAAGAAGCCCAAGAGAGAGAAAAATGAAGGAAAAAGTGGAAAAGTTGAT
>NW_021420917.1:0-239 GCF_001605985.2 Dendrobium catenatum
AAATTCAAGGTAACTTTGGAAATTCATATCTCCCTGCCCACTTGTCCAAATTAGGTGTTCTTAAGCTCATTGGAAAGGTCTCAGGGAGACCTACAAAAGCCCTATGGTTCCATGCAATGGTTAGGTCAGTGTTAGGTTTAATTTAAGTTTGAGCATTTTGTTAATTTCTTTAATTATTCTTTAAATACAACTCCACTAGGCCTGGAATTTTGGGAGATTGAATTTGAACATGTTTTTGA
>NW_021420918.1:0-393 GCF_001605985.2 Dendrobium catenatum
GAGTTCCACCTTATGCTTGAATGAATGAGATGAATTCATGCTAAGTTCTGATGATGCAATTTAGGCCTCCACACTAGATGTGTCATATGGTAGATTGTGCAAGTGCGGGCTATGTAACCTAACATGCCACATGAGTATTATCTAACACTGGGAAATGCATTTACTAACCTATATGGGTCATGCTACCTTCTCCTACGTTTATGCTATGCATATTGTGTTGAGGGCTTATGAGATTGTTCTAAAGTAGGTGGTGGTTTATTATTTTTATGTGCAATTAGTTTTTCTTCCAAAAATTTGTTTTCACTTTCAAGAATGGACATTTCAATTTTTAATGCGTACTCCCTACCATTGTTTTCTATTTAAATTGCTTCAAACACTTTTTATGCTTTCTTT
>NW_021420919.1:0-407 GCF_001605985.2 Dendrobium catenatum
CAAAGATACACTTTGTTCTTCAATTCGAGAGGAAGAAACACTCTCCAACGATCTCCGGCAAAGCCAAGAGCCCAAGAACACCAAACCCTAGATCTCAAAATAATTCAAATTCAAGATGAGCCCTAATTCTCATCATCTCTCCTAATTAAAGAAAAAGGACAATTACAAAATACCTAAAACAGCCTTTCAATTCAAAATTTCCCTCCCAAAATCGCATTAAGCACAAGTGGGGCCCAAAGGGGGTTCCACCCCCATTGCTTTTTCCGCCCAGCCAGGCTTCCGCCTAGAGTAAAAGTGGACCCGTCCCTGTTGGACCGGTCCAGCGGGCCCATCCTGGGCCGGTCTAACAGGTACATTTTGCATAACTTCGATTTTAGAATGTGATCAAGTTTGACAGGTATCACTAA
>NW_021420920.1:0-298 GCF_001605985.2 Dendrobium catenatum
ATCCTCAAACAGTCTCTTGCCAATAGGGACGTGGCACATGCCCTCTGATCGGGTGGTTTTGCCGCAAAATGACGCCATTATATTACGATCACGGCCAAAGCCCGTATGTTCCGTAAAGGCGTCAAACCCTTGAGTTATGAATCATAGGGTATATCTGATAGGCATAAAGCCTTCTATTAGCTAAGGTGGATTCAGATATATACCCTTAGACAAACACCAACCCAGGTCTACAAGGTATTCTTAGACGAAGCAACCCATGGTTGCAGACATGGCATCGACCCAACCTGACAGAAAACAC
>NW_021420921.1:0-231 GCF_001605985.2 Dendrobium catenatum
TTTTGGAACATATAGCTCACACCTGTACTTTGAAGATAAAATTTAATTTGGTGTGGATAACTAAGATGCAAAAACCTAGACATATCATACATGCATCTGATTATAAATTTCTTAAAGGTGAACCCAAACTTGTTTGGGTTTCCAGGTCTAACATTTGAGAATTTTATAGGATTGCTCTCACACAAGACCTCATGGGAGCATATGGTACCTGGACAGCGGATGTTCAAAGCA
>NW_021420922.1:0-345 GCF_001605985.2 Dendrobium catenatum
ACTCCGTCAACTAGTCTAGTTGGTTTTGTATACCCTTTATGAACTAAGATCCACATACAGTAATTAAGTGACTATAAAAATATAGACATGCGTGTTTTCTAAAAATTAAAATGAATATTGTCGAACAATAGAGGTCTAGTTATAGAGTAACTCTCATGTGTATTTTGGTTTCCAAATATAGCCAACTATATTAATCAAAAAGTAGTATAAACTTATGATTTTGAAATAACACTCTAATACAACTTGTTGATACTTGTTCAATATGAATTAGGTTGTTAAACCTAAGCTTATGTCACAGCGGCTAACCAAGAGGGGGAGTGAATTGGTAATTAAAAATTAATCCCT
>NW_021420923.1:0-232 GCF_001605985.2 Dendrobium catenatum
TAAGAGGTGCAAGAACAATGAAACCAGAAAGGGAATCGGAGAGGGTGGACGAGGAGGAAGGGAGGGAGGCGGCCGATTCTTGATCCGCCATTAGCCTGCTCTGATACCATAACAGAGAACTGGTGAAGGTGAAGAAGGAAACAGAAACCGAGATAAGAAAAGGAAATTATATTGATGACTTGTCTTGGAATACAAATACATAGCCTATATACAGCTACATCATATATCATTA
>NW_021420924.1:0-2740 GCF_001605985.2 Dendrobium catenatum
CAAATCAATCCTTAGGCCTCCCCATCCACCTAGTAGTATAGAAAAAATATTAGCAACAAGAGTACTTCAAGTAATAATACATGCTTCAAATGCAATAAATGGGTCATTTTGCAAACTATTGTCTACAACATGGCTAATCATTGAACATCACCCCCAAAAAATATTGATCTAGATGATAAGCTATGTTGAGATGTAGTGGAAAATGTTCGAATAAAACTACACGTGCTCTGCGCGCTCCCAATCACAGCACCAGGCCTCTCTGATCGAACACTTGCACGCATGTGATCAACAACCACCTGTCCTAATTCTTTTACGTGATGTGCTTTCATGATGTCGACCCTTTCGAGCACGCCACCCCTATCTATACCTCCTTCCTCTCACACTCGCGATACCGACCGCTCGTTCGAACTCTCGCATAGGCTCCGACTTAGAGCCCTGCACAGTATTTCGTTTGCTTCCAACAAGATCTGATATCACTTGTTAATAATTCTTGAATGAGGAAAAGGATTCTTGAATGAGAGAGAGAATGACAGGGAAACGTGAGGAGAGGGAGAGATGGATAACATGAATTCCCTTTATTTAATCATCTTGGAGCTTACAAGGGGTTACCCTTACAACAACTTACAATGCTTATATATAGGCATTTACATTTGGTGAGATGTCATGCGGATCAACCTAACCTAAAGCTGAACCAATATATAAGAATCTCCACCTAGGTCCAATTTTATGATCAAAGAATCACTTGTGCACTTGTTGCGATCTGACCGGCTCTCTACACTAACTCCACGAGCAAATATGTTGAGTCGAGCCCAATCTCGTTCACGTTCAACTAGCATAGTATATTCCAATCTGCAGCTCCAGCTCACGCTCCCGCATGTTCTAAACCATACGTGCATGCGTCCCTCATTGTTCCTCCTGTGATCTGCATACTCATGCCTTATGTAGCTTCAGCTCATGTTCATCATATCCGTGCTTAAGCATCATGCACACTTCGGTTTGCCCTTTTCCAACCTGCTGCTTAGCATGAGCCGCCCATTTAATCTCGAGTTCGCGACCAACCTGTCGCCCTGAGGTTCTTGGTAATGCATCATTTTATCAACTACTTCAACACACCAAATTTGATTGACACTTGCCACCAATATGTTTGAATTCTGACATGGAGACTCCACCTCAAAAGATCTAATTTTTTTTTTAATCAAGAATAGGATTCATGACTCCAATGGCTGATATCATGGCATCCGCTCGTGCCACCCCACCATGCTGCTCCAAATGGCCTCCCTGCTACCGCTCCTTTATCTAGAGTGAAATCACATGCGACACCTGCTCAAAATATAGGCATTTACATATGGTCAGGATTCTTGCGGATCAACAAAATCTAAAACCTGACACATACACGACAGTTTTCAAAGGCACCTGAAATACCTTTGGAGCAGACAATGATAGTATTCTCATCCAAGAAGGTCATTTTATGACTTATTTCAATAAAAAATAATTTGATGCATGACAGACACTATTTCACTTTCGATAGAGTTATTATATTCTATTCAAATTTTTGCATCTTGGACAAAAATTTTACTTTTTTTTTCAACCAGCAAGCTTATAATTTATTCAATCACAAAAGAAGTTTAGTTTTCATTATTCAAATTATATTGAATTTTTACAAGAACATTCATTTGTCTTCTCACATGTAATTATTTAATTATTGTTAAAAACAATGCATATTACTTTTCCTAGTTTCAAGCGATTAAAAGTGGCTATATTTTCATGCACTGACTTTCACACATTTTTTTCATGAGTTTCTTACATGAAAATTGTCTATTGGTGGAGTAAATTCGAATGTTGGACATGATAAGACTATAAATATCATAGAGATGTCGATTTTATGTGCCCTCTGTCAAGCACGATGTTGCTAGAGTTGTTGGCTAATATAGAACCTTTTTATTGAGTAAAATTGTAGAGTATAGTACTGAAATGTATACTCCTTTTGATTGTTTCTAAAGAGCCTTGGTATATGATATAAGTTTTTACTTTGCATTATGATTACCTAGGAATGCACATGATTATGATTCTATCTTTATGATAGTCGATAAATTCTCAAAGATGACCTATTTTATTTCTTGTTTCAAATCTACCGGTGCTTCATATGCCTCTAAATTGATCTTCGGGAAAGCAATTTATTTTCGTGGACTCTCTCTCTCTCTCTCTTCTAATCATGATGTTGAATTTCTCAACTACTTTGGAAGACAATGCAAAACTTTATGGAAACTAACTTGAGTTTACATCACCATTTCACCCTCAAATTGAATGGTAAACTGAAATGATGAATAGAAACTTGAGCAATTCTTTTACATGTATTCTTGAAAGTAGCTTATTGGGTTCTACATTTAGGCTTTGTTTATGACAACTTTTTTACTGTTCTACATTTAGGCTTTGTTTATGACAACTTTAGAAAGCAACAAAATAGCTGCCTCAAACGAAGCCTTAGTAACGACAAAATTTGTTTATTGCAACCTAATAAGTAATATGAAAGATAAGTCAATTGACCTTTGAATTTTTTTTTTTTTTTTTTTGTTTTGAAGCCACCAAAGAACTGGTGCTCTAATGCTCAAACTGTCCCACCAAAAAAAAGAAAATATTGTAGACCCTCGAGTAAGGCTTAGATTTGGCTTGGTTGTGGCTCTTTAGTTCATGTATGTAACCATCTAAGGATTCAATGCAATTATAAACCTCTAACTTTTAA
>NW_021420925.1:0-218 GCF_001605985.2 Dendrobium catenatum
ATCCCACTTCGTCGTATGCATCGCACTGGATTCCCATCCCACCACGCTAAGAAAAGCGTGTATAGGTGGTTTTCCGGTGCGCCACGAACTCCGGAGAAAGGATTTTAGGTGATTACCCGCTCCGCCGCAAGCATCGCGACGCACTTCCTCCCACCACACTAAGAAAAGCGTGTATAGGTGATCGTTTTATCGCGGTGCGTGCATCGAAGGCGGGTTTT
>NW_021420926.1:0-436 GCF_001605985.2 Dendrobium catenatum
AATTCAACTTGTCTTTATTTCTTTGTATTTCTTTGAGAACAAAGATATATTCTTCTTCTTTTTCTCATGGATTTATTTTAGACTGGTACTGTATTTTATAAAGTTGATTGTGAAATTATAAGTTAGAAAGCAACTTCGCTACTAAGGTTATAGAAAGCAGCTTTCCATCATAGAAATTCTTAAGAAATAGTGAAAAAAAAAAAGAATGTAGAAGCCAAATGAAATTATATCTTTATTCTGGAAAATAAAACAGCTACATAGTTGTCTCACATAGACCCTTTTTTTTTGCCCTTCCATTGCATCCCAGTAAGGGGAAATTATTTTGTGCGGTCACCGGATCGGACACCATCTGGAGGCGGATCAAGACGTGTCACATCACTTTTTTTGTGTGTACTGATGTTGTGTACTGCTATGTATCGGGTGATATGTTGCATCC
>NW_021420927.1:0-463 GCF_001605985.2 Dendrobium catenatum
CACGGACCGAGAGCCACAGCCACGGGAAACGAGGAACAGTCACGGAATAAGGAGCCAGCCATGAGATCCCAAGAGGTAAACTCAAAATACTAAAAGCCATGAGGAAACCAAGGAGTCACCTCATGAGAAAAGACATTTCTTGGAATTCCAAAAGCCGGTTTGGAATTCCAAGAGAGTTACATAATTAAAAACATAAAAAGCATAAAAAGTACATTTAATATAGGATAATAAATGAACTAAAATATTAGCTCATAATGAGCTAACCCTTACTTCAATAAATGAACTATAGTCCAGCTCATAAATGAACTAAAAGTTCAGCTCAAATATGATAAACTACTAGACTCAAGGGAAGCCAAAATTTGATTTATTTTGGACTTGTGTTGACTTGCCCTTTGTCTACATCAGACTCCCCTTCTTGTGAAACTTATCTCCCGATGAGTTCGCTTTAGATTTCTTTCGAGAA
>NW_021420928.1:0-201 GCF_001605985.2 Dendrobium catenatum
AATTATTTATATTAAAAAAAATTTGAACCGGCCGGTTTCTTAAAACCGGAACCGGTTTGCCTGTTCACCGGTTGAACAGACGGTTCTTGCCCAAACCGGCCGGTTTGATGTTAGGCCGGTTCTCAGGTTGAACCGAACCGGTTTTCAGACCGGTTCACGGTTTAAAAACTGCTGAAAACTGTTCTAAGTCGGTTAATCGTT
>NW_021420929.1:0-327 GCF_001605985.2 Dendrobium catenatum
TTTTGGGGATCCTACAGGCACATCAGCTGAGAGCTAACGTAAAGAAGTGCAGTTTTGCCCAATCAAGGGTGGAATATTTGGGACATGTAGTGTCTCAAGAGGGAGTTGCAGCTGACCAGTCCAAAATTGAAGTAATGCAGAAATGGCCCATACCCAAGAACATCATGGGGTTGAGAGGTTTCTTGGGACTGACGGGATACTATAGGAGATTTGTGAAGGGGTACAGTTCCATCGCTTGGCTATTGACGGAGCAGTTAAAGAAAGACAACTTCTCCTGGGGTGATGCAGCAACCCAGGCCTTCGAAAGGTTGAAGAAAGCCATGACCA
>NW_021420930.1:0-302 GCF_001605985.2 Dendrobium catenatum
TTTTCAATTAAAATTAAATTAAGATTTGATTTGATGTTTGATCAAGGAGTTTTTAATTTTCATTGATTAAGGGCATAATTCTAGTCAGTTAAAGGTCTTTTTTGAATTTTTAGGATTTAAATTTGATTTATTGTAATTTCTGGAAGTTTTAAAGCTTAATTAAGGGGTTAACTTTGACTTGTTTAATTATCCAACCTAATGAACTCAAAATTGGGTGAAATTTGAACCTCAGGTTTAAAATGTCACTAAGTTTAATGTTCTCAACTTTCACCCCTATTGGGTGTGTGTAGAATTTCCTAGGA
>NW_021420931.1:0-867 GCF_001605985.2 Dendrobium catenatum
TCTTGAAGAGGATGAGCTTCTAGCAGTCAACCGACCTTGCTTGCTAGAACTAGACATCGTGTAGAGGCTGAGTGAAAGGTGAGAAGGATCAAGTGGAGAGAGGGAAGTGAGTGAAGTGAGGATATCTGCCTATCCAGCCAATTTATAGAGTTTTCCTCATATCGTACAGTACGATAGTACATTGTACAATAAGAAGTGGTAATTATTGTTTTGACGGTTCATTTCGGGAAAAGATGGTCAAATCGTACAGTACGATATATATCATATAGTACGATCAGAAGAATTTCGATCATCCCAACGGTCGTCTGTATGACTTTTGACAAAAAATTTTGTACTGTACGAATAGGTGTAACGTACAGTACGATAAATAATAATATTGTACCAGACAGCTTTATCTCGTGCTCATCCACTTTTGCTGAGGTGGATCGTACAGTATGAAGATAAGTATCGTACAGTATGATTGTCAATAATATCGTACCAACCAGAGTTAATTCGTCCCGATCCATTCGCTGACGTGGATCGTACTGTATGAAGAGGAGATTTCGTACCTTATGATGATCAATAATTTATCGTACAGTACAATGTAGGTCGTACAGTACGATCAACAGAGACGAAATTTGATGTTTGGTGTCCTCTATGCAGATTATAGTATATTGTACAATACGATCGGAGTATCGTATAGTACGATAATACAAAGTCAAATTTGATGCTTTTTGTGTGGTGAGTGCGTGATGATCAGGAGCATCCTTAGAAGGTTTTTTTTTGTTTTATTTTTGTTTTTGTTTTTTATTTTTATTTTTTATTTTATTTTATTTTTTTTTATTTTATGTAGTTATATCTATGACTTCTAATCTAGTCCTCAAGGTG
>NW_021420932.1:0-1319 GCF_001605985.2 Dendrobium catenatum
ATTACCCTTTAATTTTTATAATGTTATGATATATGTGCATATGTGATTAAATTATATCTATTGGGAGTCATAAGGATTAGAATCTTTTGAGATTCTATCTGTGTCAGGGAATTTCTGGGAGTTATAAGAGGCCAGAATTCTTTGAATTTTTATTTGAGACATGAATATCTGGTATTTTTTGGTGCTATAAATACAAATAAAAAGGGAGTTATAAGAGGCTATAATCCTTTGAGATTCTATTTGGATCCGAGAAATATGATATGAACTACTCTGTGATATGAACTTTAATTTATTCATTTGTTCAGTACTATTATTTGAATTATAGAATAATTGTTATACATTTATTATATTTTCTAATTTTGTGATTCTCAGTTCAGTGATTTATTTAAATTGTAATTAACTACTTTTGAATATTTAGCAAATTATTTGATAAAAGAATAATTTGAAAATTTAGATTATTTTGTGTGGCTTGCTGAGCTGTTGTAGCTCATTGTGGTTTTACTTATGGTTTTCAAGATCTGGGAAGGAGAAGGAGGTTGTAAACTAGCTATTCAGGATGATCTAAGGTCATATGTAGTTTGTTATTTTGATTTTTATATAGTCATGGCTAGTTTAATTTTTAGTTCTATAGCTCTTGCATGTAGTCATGTATTATAGTGTATATATTTATTTTGATGAATGAAAGAAACTTTATGGATGAGTTTTCCAGTATTTGAATATTTTAGTAGCTCTGTAGTTTATCATTTATTTCAAAGAATATTAGTAGAAAACCTGAAATAATTTCAAAACTAGATCTTGGGATTTGCCTGTCACCGCTCAATATGATAGGACTTATCCTGGTCGGGTTGGGTTGCGACACATATCCCACTGATATAATTTTCATATACTAATAATTATCATTCCAGCATAGTTATGGCTCCTTATAAAGCCCTATATAGTATAAAGTGTAGGACCCCTTTGACATTGATAGAGTTGACTAATAAACTGGTGATAGGATCTGCTTTTGTGGATGACACTATAATAAAGATTCATATAAAGATTGAGAGCTACACATTATATGCATAAAAAATTTTATAATCAGAAACACATGCTAGTGAAATTTTAGGTTGGTGATTTATTTATGTCATAGTCAGCCCGATGAAAGGTATCAGTAGATTTGGAAGAATCAGTAAGCTGAGTCAAAGGTATATTGGACCTTTTGAGATTGTTGAAAGGATTGGTAGTTCTACTTACAAGTTGTTGTTGCTTGATCATATATCTAATATACATAGTGTAGTTCTTATATCTTCTCTAAGGAAGTGAGCATATGATTCTGAAAA
>NW_021420933.1:0-1131 GCF_001605985.2 Dendrobium catenatum
AGCTACGAACGTATATTTTTCGAAATAATAAAATAATATCTAATATAATAATGATAAGATAATAATTAATGGTTGTCAGATAACAAACTTAATTTAAAAGTGATTTAATTTTTGTGTAAAAATAATTAGGTCACGTAAATTCAAATTTAATTGGGACGAATCTTAGTTACTAGTTGATTTATTCTTCATCATTGTGCCCTATTAAGGGTAAAGTTTCCTTGCTTACAAGCTTAGTTACCGTATGGGGTACGCATTACTCACATATAGTTCTACTAATAATATAAACTAATATCTTTCAACACGTGTATTCTAACCAATCAGTATATTCCTCAAATCATTTCAGATTAAATCTGTGTGCAACATTTTCAAATAATATTTGAGGGAATTGATGACTTTTCGGTTGATGGGGTCCCTTTAATAGACACACTCTTCAAATTTTATCTCTTCCATTTATATTGTAACTCCAAATTGAAGGTTGGAGTAGCACTTCAAAGAGAAAGCAAACTACTGAGTTAAAGCTTTCTTTTTTGGCAATCTATAGGCTTTTAGCACTTAAATAATAGATTTGGAAGTGTCGATGACTAAGTATTACAGAGCATCAATACACTAAGTTTTGTATTTTATTTGATGAGAGCATCAATACACTAAGTTTTGTATTTTATTTGATGAGATGAAGCCGACAAAGACATTCTTCTTGCAAGTTACAAATGATCGAACTGTACATGAGACCGCAAAATGGGCTTTCGATCTCAAGCAGTGAAGCACAATAGATGTATAAACTTATTCCTGCTATGAATGAGAGGAATTAATATCCTATTTTGGATTTGGTTAAAATAAAAATTGAAATTCTAGCTGGAGATCTCCTGTTGTGGTCGCTTCTGTCGCTCCAACAGAAAATGGCGAGGAAGGAGTCCGGCTAGGGCTTGAGGAGGCGGTATTTCGTATCCGACAAAAAGGCACGAAGGAGGCGAAGAAGCTTTTTGGCAACTCGTTCAAAACTCTGCCTATCACACGAAGGGGACGAAGTCGAATGGAGAGCGGTCGAGCAAAAGAGAGAGGAAGAGTCGGAGGACGGCTGCTATTAACTTTTTTAGGGTGAATTTAACCGCGGTTAAAACCGCTGTTAATGTC
>NW_021420934.1:0-298 GCF_001605985.2 Dendrobium catenatum
TGTTAGTAAATGATGGATATGTTGCACCGTTTAAAACTATTAATGGTTTCAAAACTCCTGTACCTTTTAATGAATGGAGCAATGAGGATAGGGATTTAGCCCAACTGAATGCTAAGTGCTTAAACTGCTTCTTTGTGCATTAAAATCTGAGGACTATATGAGAGTATCTACCTGTGTTTCTGGTAAGGAGATTTGGGATAGACTGTGCATTACATACGAAGGAACAAACGAAGTAAAATAGTCTAGGCTTAACATTCTACAGCATGATTATGAATCCTTCCGTATGAAACCTAGCGAA
>NW_021420935.1:0-2971 GCF_001605985.2 Dendrobium catenatum
TTAGTTTCGTGTTATTTTTGTTGTGTGCTAGCTTTGTTTTGTTCTAGATTGTTTTGTTTTCGTTTTGCTTTTTATGTTTGGTTTTCTATATGATTATTTTTTTAAGCTTTTAGATTTTGGAGATTTAAAACTATTGATTATCATATCTAAATCAATTAAAGGGAAAAACACTGTTGATGGTTTCCCTCCCTCTAACCTCTTTTAGTGACATAATTTTCTTTTCTAGACAAAAGTCTATCTCATAGTGACAACTGGTTTTTAAAACTAAGATTCTTTTTATCTTGTTACAATAATCTATCTTATACATAATATCAAAAGTCCTTATATATCTTTCAAGTTAATTGAAATCTTGTCATTGCATTTATCACTTGATTATGATTTTGTTTAGTGGGTTATTATTCCCTATGTTAGAGAGAGAGCTCCTATTATCTAATATTTAGAGGATATACTCATAACTACGGTTCTTTTTAAGGGTTTTTGTTAAAGAGAATTTAGCTTGAAAGAATTAAGAGGGAAAGTGAAAAGGATGCAAAATTGAAATAAAAAATATATGCACAAATGTGTATAAAAAATCAAGATGCTCAAAGAGCCAAATCAAAGATACAAGAGGCATAAAATGAGCCCACTAAATACAAGCTATTATCTCTTTTCTGAACTCTTAAAACTTAGAGAACTCATTGGTTATTTGATACTTTCAAAGGCTTGATTTCAAATTCCATAATTAAGACAAATTACTTTGGTATATTATTTATAAAATATTTTCTTTGTAACCAAGTTTTGATTGAATCTTGTTTTTACCCAGTAAAGTTTTTCTGAGTTAAATCTTTTTGTTTTAAAAGGATGATTATTACTATGAAAGAAGTCAGAGCTAGGAATTAACAAGATCGGATATTCTACCTTTTTTCAGATTTTTAATTTGTTAAACTCTTTGATCTTTTAAATCTCTAAAATTTAATTGTTTGAAAATTTTGACGTATAGATTCTTTGTTAACACAAAAAAAAAATTCTTACTTTTTTTTTGTTTTTAGCTTTTTTTATTTTTTTTATTGTTTCTAGCTTTGAATTGTGAGTCATTTATTTTTGAGGGTTTTGATCATCAACATCTTTTCCTTGAAATCGAACTTCTAGTCACATCGTCCTGACCGATTCTCATATCGTCCTGGATGATAGGACAATTTTTATGTAAAATTCCATCTACTGAACTTTTCTGTGCTTGAATAACTCTTTGTCCTGGACTATAATTTATCGTCCTAGACGATCGGATCTAACTCTGTTGCAATCATGACGATAGTCCTAGCCGATAACATATTTATGGCCAATACACTAGATCGTCCTGGACGATCCACGTGTCAGCACGTTTAAATCCTTAAAATAGGTCCCAGACAATCCATTTTTGGACAATCGTCCTGGCCGATCCACTGCTCGTCCTAGAAAATACATGTGGCACAGATTTAAAATGTTTTAACTTCGGCCGGTACGATCAATTATTATGCATCATCCTAGACGATACATATAATTGGCCCGGACAATCGGACCTCCTTTTTGACCAATCAGCCTGCACGCCATTATTGTGCCATATTGTCCTGGACTATTCTGCAATTGGCCTGGATGATATGACCGTTTCTTTAAATTAAGGCCATTCCAACCATGTTTTTCACCTCACACCTCTTCTCCTCTTTTGTTTCCTTGCTAACTTCTAACTATGGCTGCTGGGAAACGAGTTCGACAAACTTCTGGGAGTTCTTCGAGGGCTAAGATTGACTCTCATTTTAGGGAGGCAGAAGATGAAGTTACTTACCATCGATATAAAGAATATGGGATAATTGTCTCCAGAATCATCAATCCTGCCCACATTTCGTATCCGGTAATGGATCTTTTCGCTCACACTTCCCTTTGTTTCATTCTGTCTCTCGAGGAGGAGGATGCTCACGCTCCCGTTCCTGTTCCTGATCCTACTCCTCTTCGCCAGCACTCTCAGTTTGATCAGTTAATAGAAAGGTTTGATCAATGGGAGACCCACTTTGATGCTTACGTTGCTGCACAGGAGCAGCAACATACTGAGGATATTGCCCGTTATGAGCAGCACCGCACAGAGTACTTAGCCCATTTTGATAGCTACATTACTCACCAGCAACAGCAGCATGACAAGGACATCGTCTAGTTCAATGCTCAATTTACTATGCTTGCTAGCTACTTTCAGTAGCCACCTCCACCACCTCCATTTGATGATCATGATCCCTCACTTTTCTAGTCGTTGTTTTATGTTTTCTATTTTTTGTTTTCTATAGTTTGTCGTGTAGTTTTTTTTTGTTTCTGTTATGTCGTCTCCTTTTTCTTTATGTGTGTATAGGACCCTCTTTTTATGATGACAAAAGGGGGAGTAGGATGTGGTAGGAAAAAATTGATGTGCTTGTAACTTTGAAATTTTAATGAACTGCTATTTTTTACTAAGATTTTCCTACTTGTGTTTTGCCATCATCAAAAAGGGGGAGATTGTTGCAAATCTATTTTTATGACTTATGTTTTGATGATTGACAAACACTATTGATTCCCTTGGACTGCCTGTTACTTTTAACTTTTCAAGAATCAAAGATCAGATGAACAAACGAAGCCAGTTCAAGATTGCATGGGTTTAGGGTTGAGTCAGTCTGTACTTTATTTTTTCTCTTCTTGAGTCTATTTGTAATGTTCAAAGAAACTGATCCCTACACACACACACACACTTGAGAGACTTAGAATTTCTATTTTTACTCACATCGGCCAGGACGATATTTTTATCGGTCTGGATGATTTAGTTTAAAACAGAGATTCTATTCGGCATTCTTAATTAAGGCAGCCGTCATTAACAGATCATCCTGGACGATATGTGTATCGGCCAGGATGATAAGCTCAAGACAAAAAGAAGTTGCCGCCATAAACAATTAAGGTATTCTGCAATTTTTGGTAATCGGCCAGGACGATCTTGGATCGG
>NW_021420936.1:0-233 GCF_001605985.2 Dendrobium catenatum
CTACAATTATATTATAAACAATAACTTTTTAAATTCCTCATAATCCCATGTATGGTGAATGTAAATTAAAAAATCTAAAATAAAAAAATTAATATTTAATTTATCTAATATCGAAATATTTATTTCTTTTTTCCCACAGGGTTACTTTAATTTAAATTCTTACGGAATGACGAATTAGTCGATATTGGCCTCATTTGGTAACTTTTCGTCTGCTCAAGCGTGCGCCTGCGCCG
>NW_021420937.1:0-259 GCF_001605985.2 Dendrobium catenatum
CCGCTGTAGCTACTATCCATTAATCTTTGAATTTGAATCAGTTGAATTTTTTTTTTTCAAACCAAGTAATGTGACACTTCAATTTAGTTGTTTTATTTTATTTTTCTTATTTCGGACAGTTTTAAAAACTGCTTGTGTTTCCTATGGTTATATATTTTTGGTGAAGAAGCAAAAGAGATATTTTAGGCTCTCTGTTTTTCTTTGCCCGTGAAGTATTTAAAGAACATAAAAGTTATATTCTTTTTCCTTACATCATAAT
>NW_021420938.1:0-324 GCF_001605985.2 Dendrobium catenatum
CTAAGTTTTTTTAGCGGAGGATAATTAACATGATCTTCATGGATCCAAAATAATCACAAGCGAGAAGTGGACTAGGAAAATAAGAGATTTGGAGGGAGAGTTTACCTAATGGGAAGACAAGAAAGACCTCTTAATTGTTGTTGGATAGCAGCCGACTCTTCTTTGGTGCACTGGACAACCTAATACTTTGCAGAAATGTTCTGGATTGCAAGCCAAAATCTCTGGACAGCATCCACGGAAGTTTGGACAGCAGGTTTTGGGTCTTGGGAGTTCTGGACAGCAACTCATAGGCTTATGGATAGTAGCATTCAAGTTTCCAATACT
>NW_021420939.1:0-206 GCF_001605985.2 Dendrobium catenatum
AAAAGAAATGAAATGACATTGAACTATATTTTTGAAATAGAAATAACTTATATTTAGGGATTGGATTTTATGGAACCTTATATGCCATCCCATGGAAATCAATATATTATTATTATGGTAGATTATGCGTCAAAGTGCATTTAAGGTGTAGCCACCTATAAAATCGATGCTCAAATTATGATTAAGTTTTTATAGAATAACAATTT
>NW_021420940.1:0-430 GCF_001605985.2 Dendrobium catenatum
CCCAAAAAACTCGGATCAGGTTCGAGTTGGGTTTTCAGGTCATGTCATATTTTAACACCCTTAACCACGAGGGTAAAATTGTAAGGGCGGGTTCTTCCCTAGCCTTACCCTATAGTAGGGGCATAGCCAAGAGAAGAACCAAAAATAAAGTTGTAAAAATAGACCGACTATCTGCCTAACCGTATCGAAACAGCATAATATAAGGTGAAGGGGTCCCATCTCTTCCTGCTCATCTTAGAACAGTGGATTGGGGTGACTCAGTATTTTTCTGACCAAATCGAAACAACAAATGAGGGAGTCATAAAATTTGGTGCCTACCTGATCACAATAGGACACTTAGGGTAGAAAGGTAGTGAGAAATGCCTCATAGGGACTCTATCGGGCTCTCTCAATCAGATAAGTAAAACCAACTACCAGTCTGACCATATCG
>NW_021420941.1:0-313 GCF_001605985.2 Dendrobium catenatum
CTGTGACCCATTGATTAAATGAGATTATTCTTCCTGATTTATAATTAAGTTCAAGCCACATATTTTATGATTTATCAAAAGGAGATAGAATAAAGTATAATTAGGATAATTACTTTCTAAATACTCAATAAAACTGATACGTCATTGAAAATTACTTTCATTGAGCATCGCCCGGCTGTCAACCACCGTCGAACTTCAGCCCGACCTTCGTCGGACCATCGCTCGGCCGCCAACCGCTGTCGGACCTACGCCCGGCCACCGACCGATGCCGAACTTCAGCTCGACCTTCATCGGACCACCGCTAGGCCGCCGA
>NW_021420942.1:0-246 GCF_001605985.2 Dendrobium catenatum
GATAAAATTAATGTGCTTAATGACATTTGGGTGTTGGCAAGTGTATTAACAAATGGACAACTATGGTTAAATGTGATGCTTTGGAGGGTTTAAATATAAGCCATTTGTTAAATAATGATGGACAATGGAACTACAACCTGCTCAAGGAGGTCTTTCATCCAGATTTCATCTACATGATCAACAATATCCAGATTTCGCCTGGATTGGAAGATCGGAGAGAGCTACTGTCTTTGCTGTCGGGTAAGA
>NW_021420943.1:0-233 GCF_001605985.2 Dendrobium catenatum
AAATCTATGTGTTCTTATTTCTTGCTTCCGCACTTTAATTTCCGCATTTATTTTTCTCGTGATGTGATTTTGGTTTATGTGATTTTTTGTTCTTTGTGAAAAGAAAATTTTTAAAATATCAATTCACCCCCCCTCTTGGTTAGCTTGGGCCAAATCTATAGGGCTTAACATCCCTAACGAACTTTCAAGAGGTATAAAATCGGAATTCATAAAAAATTAGTTTGAAAACTTTT
>NW_021420944.1:0-746 GCF_001605985.2 Dendrobium catenatum
AATTCTCTTTTTAATTTTGAACGTAACTCCTAGTAGTCTTACATCATAGTGTGTCATATGTTGAACCACATCCTTTAACAGTGCTTGTGAGCAAGCTATATTAGCAACATTATTGTCCACTACAAATTACTGCTTACTTGCATTTGATCTTTTCCTTTGATGTTTCTTCTTGGAGATGGTGACTTGTTGGTGATAAGGATGTAGTAGCTTCCTTGTCTATCATGAATATATGTTTACAACTCAATGTTTACTTGAATGTATTTGAGAAATTAAAATTCTCATTTGATGTTTGCATCTTACTAATGTATCTCTTAATCAAAAGTCTAGTTCACATCATCTGTTCAAGCTTGAGTTCAATGTAGACTCAAATAAAATCTTCACTTGAGTCTAACTCTTTCATATTCAAGTTATTTAATGTTCAATTTGGATCAAAATTTGAGCCTTGGTTTGAATCTGACTTCGAATCCAAGTTCATTTCAAGTTCCAATTCTGATTTGAGTAGATCCCTTGTTTGACTTAAGTTCAAGTTCCTGGTTCAAGTGCATGTCTACCAGTATTCTGTTTGAGTTCTTTGTCAGCTTTGGCCCACATTCAAGTTTACTTTCGTTTGTTCATGTGACAAGTCTTTTGTAGCCTCTTGAGTTCAGTCAGATTCAAGTCTTATGATTTCAAATTTATTTAGGTTCAAATTTATTTAAATCACTTAGAGTTTGTCCAAAGTCCAAGTAGAAGTCCCATTTTTGTTC
>NW_021420945.1:0-334 GCF_001605985.2 Dendrobium catenatum
CCCTCGCTCTCTCTCTCTCTCTCGTTTAGGTTTTCTCAGGTCAAGACAGCTGCAAAAGATGTTCAAAATGTTAAACAAAATATCTTAAATAGAAGAGCTTCAAACAAGCTCATTAATTGTAAGTTGCCAACATTATTGTCTAGGAAGATTGTTATAACGTCCCAACCGATTAGGGCAATTTAAGCTTAATCAATCGGGACGATCTGGGATAAATAGAAGAAAATTATTCTTATCATCCAGGATGATAATATATTGTGTCGGACGATCAGTGCAAACCATGGAATATCGGCCACACAATCGCTCTGAAATGAGGTTTGGATGATTCCAAAATAGC
>NW_021420946.1:0-284 GCF_001605985.2 Dendrobium catenatum
CCCCCCCCCCCAAGATCTCCATAACCTCATCCAGATCCGATGAGTCATCATTAACACCTCCCTATCTCCATCCATATTATCCATTGCATTTGAATCCATTCCTAGCATCTCACTGGAATGTATCTCCTGCGCATCAACCTTTTGCGAACCTCCCGCAATAATCGAGCTCGCAATTCCAGTTCCTGGAGGTCGAGTGTATACCAGTCTCTTCCCATCTGCCTCAATGTCTGCCAATCCTTCCAACCTTATTAATGAAAACCTCCTTTCACTAGAACCTCCTCTGC
>NW_021420947.1:0-222 GCF_001605985.2 Dendrobium catenatum
CTATTTGAGCCCCATAGGGGTATTTTGGTCATTTTTAGGCTCATGCTCACTGGGGGATGATATGAGTCCAGAAAAATGCAGTTTATTGTTCACCGCATGAGGATTAATGGTTTGAAAGTGACTAGAGGCTTTGGTGAAGGCTCTAAGGTCAGAATCTTCAAGGTGACAAGTCCAGTGGCATAGGTTGTAAATATTTGAAGGTTTTACAGCCTTTGAATTTTG
>NW_021420948.1:0-203 GCF_001605985.2 Dendrobium catenatum
CAGTAAATCTTTACTGCACTTTGTTGTAAAAGATGTTTTTAGGTAGCATTTATGCCCTACTCAAGAATGCAGCTGATTTTTTACTCAAAGGGGACAGTAAATTTAAGAAGTTCGTTAATTTATTGACAAAAAAGATATCAAAATCATGATTTATGCAAACTAAAGCTTATTATAAATTATATTAATAATAATTTGAAATTAAA
>NW_021420949.1:0-201 GCF_001605985.2 Dendrobium catenatum
ATAGGGCTTATTTGTTAATCTAATAAGCATCTAAAAGGTAATGATTGTTAACAGCTCGATAAGTCTTGTTTGCTTAAAGCTTGAAATAAATCAAATATGAACTAAACACATACCAAACATAAACATCTATCATTTTAAATAAATAAAGCTTGAAAATAAATTAAAAAGCTCGAATTGATCAGCTCAAACCGAACTTGAACA
>NW_021420950.1:0-587 GCF_001605985.2 Dendrobium catenatum
ATTTGATAAATCATAAAAATCAGTTTGATTCACACGAAGCTCAATGCAAGTTGAAATGTAAACCTTAAAATTTAGCTCTAGGGTATTTGAACATTAATTTTAACGAATTTATAATCAAACTAATTTGCTTGACCGTTCGACCACTATTGTCGCACCTCCGTCGGATGCAACATTAGCCGCTGTTCGACAGCAACCACCTAACCACCACGCGATCATTGTCATCAAATCACTATCAATTGTCACTATTGGATCACCATCATCAAATCATCATTGCTAACCTCTACCATTAGATCACAGTCGTCTGACTATCATCATCAAACCATCACCTGAACACTATCGTCAGATAATCAACATCTTTAGATCATTGGACAACAGTCATCGTTGAACCATCATCATTTGATTGCTACCACCAAATCATCATAGTGCAATCGATGTAGCTGACCACCATCATCATTGCCCTATTAGTTTTTAAATATGCATTTTATATTTTTAATAGTTTTCAAATACATTTTTCAGGAATAAAATTTCAAAAAAAAAAAAAATGATTTTTCTATAACATAAGTTGCTTACATGAAAGACTAAAAACC
>NW_021420951.1:0-221 GCF_001605985.2 Dendrobium catenatum
CATTCAGCTTAAATATCAAAGTTCTCCTACGATCAAAGTTATTGTTAATGGATTTCAAGCTCTTAAAGATATCTTAAGGTGGAAGGTGTCTAAGGGCAGGACAATTATTACGTCATCTGACCGGACGTAGAGCTACGTTAGGCCTCCAATAACATGTCGCCACGTGCTCTTACTCTTTACCGCTAGGCCCAACGACTTGACCTGGAGCGGAACCCGGGAAT
>NW_021420952.1:0-238 GCF_001605985.2 Dendrobium catenatum
ATTTCACCAAATAAACTAATCAGGCATCTATCAGTACAAAATTTAACATCAAAACCTTTGTCAGACAGTTGACTAATGCTAAGTAAATTATGTTTCAAACCATCAACTAGTAAAACATTTTCAATTAAAAAATTCTTAGCATTACCAATGATACCTGAGCTTATCACCTTCCTGGTAGTGTTATCTCCCAACAATACTTTGCCTCCAGTTTTGGTCTCAAGTAGGATGAACTTCTTCA
>NW_021420953.1:0-312 GCF_001605985.2 Dendrobium catenatum
AGCGTATAAGTAAATTTCTCTCTAAATTTGCTGCCTTGGCATTCACTCTAAATTTGCTGCCTTGGCATTCAATCAAACAACCTATAAGTTAAATTTGCTGCCTTGGCATTCTCTAAATTTCCAAACACATCAAGCATTCCAGATTATAAGTAAAATTGATGCCTTGACATTCAATCAAACAGGTCACACCCAACTGTTAATTTTCAATGAAAAAAAAAGCTAGAACAATGCTCGCCAAGCTCATCCGGCCAAACAAAACAAAATGAAAATGATACAAAAAAAATTGAAAATGAAGACAAGCTCATCCGACCA
>NW_021420954.1:0-256 GCF_001605985.2 Dendrobium catenatum
TCTCTCTCTATCTCTCACTCTCTCCCTCTCTCTCTCCCTCCCTCCCTCTCTCTCTCTTTCCCTCACTCTCACTTTCTCTCTTGTTCTTTCTCTAGCTTTCTCTTTCTCTAGCTTGCTCTCACTTGTTCTCTCTCACACACACTCTCTCTCCCTTGCTCTCTCTCTCTCTTGCACTCCCTTGCTCTCTCTCTCTCCCTCTCCTTCTCTCCCTCTCTCTCTCTCTCCCTCTCTCTCTCTTGCTCTCTCCTTTGCTCTC
>NW_021420955.1:0-822 GCF_001605985.2 Dendrobium catenatum
TCCAACATCAAATAGCTACATGAGTGGGTCCTTCATGAATGATACTTAATTGCTTAAAATTTTTAAATTTTAGGGTGTGATGATCGATAAGATGAGCTTTTAGATAAGAGAGAAATACGTTAAGAAGCACGATTATCATGTATATATGTTGGTTATATAATAAGAAAATATTTTTGTGTATAAATAATGGTGCATGGTTGACTATTATCTTTTTGCTTAAAATTTTTAGTTGAAAAAATAATAATAATCATCGGTATATATAATCAAATTTGGTCTTTGACTAATATATGCAATTCTTAAGATAACGGTTAATAAGGAGCGGCCAAAAGAGAACACAAAGAATCATTCCATCTGGTTATGAATGAATTGAATTCATTCAATTTTGTTTGGTAAATTTGCATTAATTGATTTATTTATATAGTTTAAGCTTCAAATTTTGGTTGCTCAAATAAATGAACAAATTTCTCTATACATAAGAAGGGCAGCTTTGATCAATGATAAGCCTTAGGATTTTAACGTTGACAAATGTTGATTGACTGCAAAGTTATGCAAAGTTGGTTAGTGAGCATCTGGTGTTGTAAGCTCACAATCCTTTGAATCCAAGAATGTTGGGAGGTCATCTAATGGCTCTAAAAGAAGCAATCTCTATGACTTTGAAGAGCTCAAAGTTCACAATATGTCAAAAATGAGAAAAATTATAATCTATTCATAGATTTTGAAGAGGGTAATAATATTAGGGGTGTCAATATTTGACACGACACGAAAACCCGACTCGAACCCAACCCAGAAATTTCAGGTTTGACCCGACCCGATTTCAAAACG
>NW_021420956.1:0-975 GCF_001605985.2 Dendrobium catenatum
TGAAAGGTCTTGTGGAGAACTATCAAAGCACTTTGGTTTTAATCCATAATTATGCATGAACTCATCTCAATTCCAGTAATAATATTTGTTGTATTTTAGCATTTATGGTGTAATTATGTGTCACCATAGCTTGAGACTATAGGAGAGTTAATTTGGGCATGTCTTAGACATGCCCAAATTTTCTCTCCATTGTTTTATGTGTTTAAGGGCATGCTTGACACAATTGAAGCTTAAGGGTCATGGTTTGACACCTAAGTTCGAATTGGTCTTATAAACTTTCCAATGATATTTAGGATTTGGATTTTAGTGTGTTTATTGTGCTTAGTTTAAGGAGTTTAGAGCCATTGATTGTACCTGCATCCATGCTTACGGTAATGACATAGGAATTTTCTAAGGTGACCTAGAGGTTATCTTATGTAGCTTGTTTAGCCAACTTAGAGAGCTCCACGTTTCCCAAATTGAAAGGATTTAAACATTGAGATCATGTGATCTCATGGTCCAAAATTCATAGGATTTCACGCCCATTTGGTCCACCAACTTAGAACCCCAAAATACTCCTCCAGATTTCACCTAGAACACTAATTAATTTATTAAAAAATTATATTAAATCCAAAAATTTCACATAAGGACTCAAATTGACCCTAATTAAACTCTAAACCCTTGAAAAATAAAAAGTCCTATCAAATAACCCCTAATTTCACTTTAATTTAATTTCTAAGGAAATTAAATTATTAATTAAAATAGTTAATTAAAAATATTTAAGAATCCCAAAAATTCCACAAATGCTTGATAACATCCCTTTAGGTCATTTCTAACCTTTGGGGGTGATCACAAGAGGTTTGGGGTTGAGTTGGATAAACAAAAATATCACCTTAATTAAAGTAATTTTAAAAATTCCAAAAGTACTTAACTTTAAAAGATCATTAATACAACAACATCAACATCAAGCCTTTTATCCCACTACGTGGGGTCGGC
>NW_021420957.1:0-400 GCF_001605985.2 Dendrobium catenatum
CTAAGTTATATAGGATAAAGTCAACATTACTAACCCTTATACACCACATATGCAAATACATAAATATAGCACTGAAGTCCTTAAATCTAGGACTTCCTAAGCTAAGTGGTGTGTGTAGTACACATGCAAATACTAAAAGAGACAAATAAAACATGTAATTAAATTAAAGACTAAGTTAGTGAACAAAATGCAATTGTTCACTAACCATCACCCATTGGTTCTATCCAAGTATCTCAATCTACATTTAAAATCCCATAAGATTTCTCAACCTTAAGGTTTACATGTTTATAATTTCAAATTTAGTTTTCAAAATATTTAACTATAGTTCTAAAGCCCATATATAAGGGCATATATTTTAAAATAATGTTGTTTAAAAATACTATTTAAGATTAAAGATTTA